>NC_138299.1:164043563-164273563 GCF_965601325.2 Salmo salar
GAAATCCAGCCCCTGTGGTATAACATAACCTTACATACCATCCAGCCCCTGTGGTATAACATAACCTTACATACCATCCAGGCCCAAGTGGTATAACATAACCTTACATACCATCCAGGCCCCTGAGGTATAACATAACCTTACATACCATCCAGGCCCATGTGGTATAACATAACCTTACATACCATCCAGGCCCCTGTGGTATAACATAACCTTACATACCATCCAGCCCCTGTGGTATAACATAACCTTACATACCATCCAGCCCATGTGGTATAACATAACCTTACATACCATCCAGGCCCATGTGGTATAACATAACCTTACATACCATCCAGGCCCATGTGGTATAACATAACCTTACATACCATCCAGGCCCATGTGGTATAACATAACCTTACATACCATCCAGCCCCTGTGGTATAACATAACCTTACATACCATCCAGCCCCTGTGGTATAACATAACCTTACATACCATCCAGCCCCTGTGGTATAACATAACCTTACATACCATCCAGGCCCAAGTGGTATAACATAACCTTACATACCATCCAGGCCCCTGTGGTATAACATAACCTTACATACCATCCAGCCCCTGTGGTATAACATAACCTTACATACCATCCAGCCCCTGTGGTATAACATAACCTTACATACCATCCAGGCCCAAGTGGTATAACATAACCTTACATACCATCCAGGCCCCTGAGGTATAACATAACCTTACATACCATCCAGGCCCATGTGGTATAACATAACCTTACATACCATCCAGCCCCATGTGGTATAACATAACCTTACATACCATCCAGGCCCATGTGGTATAACATAACCTTACATACCATCCAGGCCCATGTGGTATAACATAACCTTACATACCATCCAGCCCCTGTGGTATAACATAACCTTACATACCATCCAGCCCCTGTGGTATAACATAACCTTACATCCCATCCAGGCCCATGTGGTATAACATAACCTTACATCCCATCCAGGCCCATGTGGTATAACATAACCTTACATACCATCCAGCCCCTGTGGTATAACATAACCTTACATACCATCCAGGCCCATGTGGTATAACATAACCTTACATACCATCCAGCCCCTGTGGTATAACATAACCTTACATACCATCCAGGCCCATGTGGTATAACATAACCTTACATACCATCCAGCCCCATGTGGTATAACATAACCTTACATACCATCCAGGCCCATGTGGTATAACATAACCTTACATACCATCCAGGCCCATGTGGTATAACATAACCTTACATACCATCCAGCCCCTGTGGTATAACATAACCTTACATACCATCCAGCCCCTGTGGTATAACATAACCTTACATACCATCCAGGCCCATGTGGTATAACATAACCTTACATACCATCCAGGCCCATGTGGTATAACATAACCTTACATTCCATCCAGGCCCATGTGGTATAACATAACCTTACATACCATCCAGGCCCATGTGGTATAACATAACCTTACATACCATCCAGCCCCTGTGGTATAACATAACCTTACATACCATCCAGGCCCATGTGGTATAACATAACCTTACATACCATCCAGGCCCCTGTGGTATAACATAACCTTACATACCATCCAGGCCCATGTGGTATAACATAACCTTACATACCATCCAGGCCCATGTGGTATAACATAACCTTACATACCATCCAGCCCCTGTGGTATAACATAACCTTACATACCATCCAGGCCCATGTGGTATAATATAACCTTACATACCATCCAGCCCCTGTGGTATAACATAACCTTACATACCATCCAGGCCCTGTGGTATAACATAACCTTACATACCATCCAGGCCCATGTGGTATAACATAACCTTACATACCATCCAGGCCCATGTGGTATAACATAACCTTACATACCATCCAGGCCCATGAGGTATAACATAACCTTACATACCATCCAGGCCCATGTGGTATAACATAACCTTACATACCATCCAGGCCCATGTGGTATAACATAACCTTACATACCATCCAGCCCCTGTGGTATAACATAACCTTACATACCATCCAGCCCCTGAGGTATAACATAACCTTACATACCATCCAGGCCCATGTGGTATAACATAACCTTACATACCATCCAGGCCCATGTGGTATAACATAACCTTACATACCATCCAGGCCCATGTGGTATAACATAACCTTACATACCATCCAGCCCCATGTGGTATAACATAACCTTACATACCATCCAGCCCCTAAGGTATAACATAACCTTACATACCATCCAGGCCCATGTGGTATAACATAACCTTACATACCATCCAGCCCCTGTGGTATAACATAACCTTACATACCATCCAGCCCCTGAGGTATAACATAACCTTACATACCATCCAGCCCCTGTGGTATAACATAACCTTACATACCATCCAGCCCCTGAGGTATAACATAACCTTACATACCTAATGTTTGGCAACGCTCCTTTTGGTCTCATTCTCATTGGAACATGTTGGGTGAAAACATGGACACAGATTTCTGCAATTACCCTGATTGGTTATCACACATTTTTTCCCCCGTGGAGGTTGACGCCTGCTGTTTGGATTTGAGAACAAACTGTTTTAAAGCAAGGAGGCAGTGCTGATGGACTGTGTGTGTGTGTGTGTGTGTGTGTGTGTGTGTGTGTGTGTGTGTGTGTGTGTGTGACAGAGAGATGCATCCAGTGTAAAAGCACATCCACTCTGTTATTGCCTCATTGTGCCAGCGACATCAAAGATCTGCCCCAGATACGTGGGCCTGATATGCCTCTGGACAGGTGAAGGGTATAGATTTACTTCATTATTATGACCTTCTGGGCTTAAGACAGCAGCTGCCTCTCCCGGAAAAACCAACAGAACAATGTCTGGTCTCTGTGTCAGGGGGTTCTGCACGGTGGAGTCCTGAAGGCCCTTTGTCATTTGCTTCACCTGTCTCATTGTTTGTCAGACCACCTTAAACACACAATTACAATGTACACAAGCCTGTGGTGATGAGGAAGCAGTGTAATAGCTTTACGAGGCCTTTAAAAATGTTGGCGTCATGCAGTTAGACTACTGGATATTGGCAGTTAGACTACTGGATATTGGCAGTTAGGCTACTGGATATTGGCATTTAGGCTACTAGATATTGGCAGTTAGACTGCTGGATATTGGCAGTTAGACTACTGGATATTGGCAGTTAGACTACTGGATATTGGCAGTTAGACTACTGGATATTGGCAGTTAGACTTCTGGATATTGGCAGTTAGACTGCTGGATATTGGCAGTTAGACTGCTGGATATTGGCAGTTAGACCTGCTGGATATTGGCAGTTAGACTACTGCATATTGGCAGTTAGACTACTGGATATTGGCAGTTAGACTACTGGATATTGGCAGTTAGACTACTGGATATTGGCAGTTAGACTACTGGATATTGGCAGTTAGACTACTGGATATTGGCAGTTAGACTGCTGGATATTGGCAGTTAGACTGCTGGATATTGGCAGTTAGACTGCTGGATATTGGCAGTTAGACTGCTGGATATTGGCAGTTAGACTGCTGGATATTGGCAGTTAGACTGCTGGATGCTCCTTCCCTCAAAAAAAGAAAACAACAAATGCACCTGGGGCTGCCAGTGGCGGTGTTTTGCCTTTTTTGTATCTCAGGGTTCAGCCACAGCCCCCATGTGTTGGGACAAAGACCTGTCTAAATGTGGAAAAACAAGACCTGACCGAGACTAACTATCTTCAAATTACATAGAAATAAGGCATTGGAAAATTTTTGGTTGAGATGGGGATCAATGAGATTACAACCTACACTGAGTATAGAAAACATTAAGAACACCTGTTATTTCCATGATAGACTGACCAGTTGAATCCACCGGTTTGTGTCATTAACTGCAACGCTGCCAGGTTATTCACGGTCAACAGTTTCCCATGTGATTCAAGAATAGTCCATCACCCAAAGGACATTCAGCCAACTTGACACGACTGTGGGAAGCATTGGAGTCAACATGTGCCAGCATCCCTGTGGAACCAGGTAGAGTCCATGAATTGAAGCAGTGCTGAGGACAAAAGGTGGGTATGCAATTCAATATCAGGAAGATGTTCTTAATGTTTGGTATACTTAGTGTATATTCACCCACTCAAAAAGACAGCCAAAATTTAGCTGATTTTCCAGTGCTATCACTATGCTTTCAATCATCTAAAAGCACGAAAAATTACAATAGAAAAACAATGTCTTATTTTTGGTTAAGTTGTCACCCAAATGTTTATCACTGTGCATTCAAACATTTAAAAGCATATCAAAGTTCAAATGGGAATACAATGTCAGATAAAGTGCGTTTGGAAAGTATTCAGACCCCTTGACCTTTTTCACATTTTGTTATGTTACAGCCTTATTCTAAAATGTATTAAATTGTTTTTTTTTCCTCATCAATCTTCAGGTCTAAACCATAATGACAACGCAAAAACTTTTTTTTTTTTTTTTTATGTTTGCAAATTTATTAAAAATACAAAACTGAAATATCACATTTACATAAGTATTCAGACCCCTTACTTAGTACTTTGTTGAAGAACCTTTGGCAGTGATTACAGCCTCAAGTCTTCTTGGGTATGACACTACAAGCTTTGCACACCTGTATTTGGAGAGTTTCTCCCATTCTGCTCTGCAGATCCTCTCAAGCTCTGTCAGGTTGGAAAGGGAGCGTTGCTGCACAGCTATTTTCAGGTCTCTCCAGAGCTGTTGGATCGGGTTCAAGTCCGGGCTCTGGCTGGGCAACTCAAGGACATTTAGGGACTTGTCCCGAAGTTGTCTTGGCTGTGTGCTTAGGGTCGTTGTCCTGTTGGAAGGTGAACCTTCATCCCAGTCTGAGATTCTGAGCGCTATGTACAGGTTTTCGTCAAGGATCTCTCTGTACTTTGCTTGATTCATCTTTACTTTGATCCTGACTAGTCTATTAGACAGACAAATCAAGCGTATGGCCTCAGCCCAGTAGACAGACTAAATCAACCATATGGCATCAGCCCAGTAGACAGACTAAACAACCATATGGCATCAGCCCAGTAGACAGACTAAATCAACCATATGGCATCAGCCCAGTAGACAGACTAAATCAACCATATGGCATCAGCCCAGTAGACAGACTAAACAACCATATGGCATCAGCCCAGTAGACAGACTAAATCAACCATATGGCATCAGCCCAGTAGACAGACCAAACAACCATATGGCATCAGCCCAGTAGACAGACCAAACAACCATATGGCATCAGCCCAGTAGACAGACTAAATCAACCATATGGCATCAGCCCAGTAGACAGACTAAATCAACCATATGGCATCAGCCCAGTAGACAGACCAAACAACCATATGGCATCAGCCCAGTAGACAGACCAAACAACCATATGGCATCAGCCCAGTAGACAGACTAAATCAACCATATGGCATCAGCCCAGTAGACAGACTAAACAACCATATGGCATCAGCCCAGTAGACAGACCAAACAACCATATAGCATCAGCCCAGTAGACAGACCAAACAACCATATGGCATCAGCCCAGTAGACAGACCAAACAACCATATGGCATCAGCCCAGTAGACAGACCAAACAACCAGCAAAGTAGACAGACAAACTAAAACAACCAGCAAATTACACAGAATAAAACTACCAACAAAGTAGACAGGAAATAACTTGAAAGAACAACAATGAGCAGCTATGGTTAATGATTCTTACACCACATTTTTGGACAAGGGAAGACCTGCCCTGAGACGAGTGAAACAGCGCCTCACGTGTGTCTGTCTGGGGAAAGGATAGCAGATGGAGAGCAGCTTGATCTAGCAGGCTCAACCGATACCCGTTTCCTTACAGACAGAAGAACTAGCAAATAGTTGTTTTGAGCACACAGCATTTAACACTGTTTGAGTGAAAGAGAGATGCGTGCTGGCAGCAAAAAAAACAACATTTTATTGCCGATCATGGATAATTACAAAATATATTTGTGTCAAAATCGTCTTTGTAAAATTCTCGTTTTGTCCGAGTTACTCAGTACACCCCTACATTTTAGTAGAGTCGGACAGGGACAATGCTCCTCATTGTCAACTTCTTCCAGATTATAGTAAAGACAGACAGACTAGGGCTGGGAAATATGATGGTATTTTATGTTTTTGAATAATAAAAGTTGTAAATGTGCTTTATGAGTAGTGCGTGACCCTACGGAGGCAACACATATATTCTAATTGATTTCAATGGGTCTTTCTCCATTCTAATTGTTTTATACTATTCAATTCAACTTCAACCTAAAATCATTTCCTGCATTTCCATACATTTCTGCATTTCCTGCACTCATTTGAGATCATTTACACATTGCCAGTTACTACATGATATGGGCAAAAAAATGAGGCCTTATTTTTAACCAAATGTTGCAATTGCGATTTGGCTTGCGATTTAGATCAAAACACTTGGGTGAACTGTTGGAAACATGGAAATATAATGTATATTCTAATTCTATAGTTAGAAAATATATACTAGTGGGCACTTTGAATACAGTGTCTGACATGACAATAAATGAAAATGCCAGGGAGGAGTTATTGTGACAGGGTAGGAACCAAAGTGATGGTCAGTGTTTCCTAGGAGACCCTATAATCATTGGCTACATTACATGTTTTTTGATGTAGTCAACATATTCATGCTTCTTCTATTCCTCTTTGATTTAGAAGATACTGTTGCACAAACAACTTTCTGATATAGGCCTAGACCAGCACTGGTATCAGGCTGCAATAGCTAGCTACGTTTGCTCTGACTCAGTACATATAGCTAGCCAGCTAACTAGTGATTAGCATTAGCAGTAAACACAATTTAGCTAAAATTGCTAAGAAACCAGCTTTCTGCACATGTAAGAAACACAAACTAATAGTGTAGTTATAGAACACTTGGAAAGCAAAGTGGAAACACCATTGTCATCAACATTGTAGCATGTACTGCATTGACCATGCAGACTGAACGCATGTGTCTCTTAGTCAAGCGACAACAATTGTGCTCCTAGAGTGACAAGGGGTGGGGCTAGGTGTGTTTGGAAAGCGGCATGGAGA
This sequence comes from Salmo salar, assembly GCF_965601325.2. Taxonomy (NCBI): domain Eukaryota; kingdom Metazoa; phylum Chordata; class Actinopteri; order Salmoniformes; family Salmonidae; genus Salmo; species Salmo salar. The sequence goes on from NC_138299.1 coordinate 164,050,661, forward strand.
GAGAGCGGAGAGGCATGACTCAAGTAGCATGTAAACTATAAAAATGGACATTACACACGGCGTATCACATTTAACAAACCAAACATTCAAATATCATTATAGAAGGTAAAGTAAAAACCCAAACCGGTCCGTGCATCAATACCGGTATAGCAAAATGTGGTATACCTCCCTAAGACAGGCAACCAATTAAAAAAATATAGAGTGAAGACAGATAGACAGACAACCATTTAAAAAATATACATCACATTTATTTGTACTGACACCATGAGTCTCCACAGACTCGTCAAGTCTTTGTCTAAAGATGTGTTTGGGCACTACAGGTGAGTCCAGGTATACAGGTATACCTGCCTCACCTTACCTCCGATACATCCAGCAGTCCAGCACATTAAGCATTGCTCTTTGCTATCAGAAAAACAGAAACCTTGACCTAGCTGAAACACACACCACTCACTTTTTTTTGTTTTGTTTCTAAAGGTAACACAATGTACAAAAAGCTAGTCTGGAAGTAGTAACATTTCTCGGGTACTATAAAACATGTTTATTCTTTCACTTCACTCTGTATGAATAAGAAAACACTGATTTCTACTGAGCTGCTGCTTGTTAGGCAGCCAAGGACTACATGGACACAGATAACTAATGAGAAGAGAGGCAGAGGCCAGGCTGAATCAGGCTGATCCCAGTATTACAGCCTTACAGACAGCCGGTCAGAGACAGCCAGACAGCCAAACCGCCTCAGCAGCAGCTTTCAGGAAATTGTTCACACTCTGTAGAGCCTCATGGCTTTGGCCGTCTGGAAGCAGTTAGATGCCAGTCACCAGGCTTCTGGAAGCAGTTAGATGCCAGTCGCCAGGCAAGAAAACAACGGCCCATAAAGTTAAAGTAAAATGCGTCCCAAATGACACTCTATTTCCTACATAGCGCACTACTTTTGACCAGACCCATAGAGCACTATATAGGGAATAGGGTGCCATTTGGGGCGCAGATTAAATTATTAAACAAAAAGTATTTCCACAACAATGTACAGTTACAGTACAACACACGTGGTGTTTGGAAAAAAGTGCAAAAAAAACATGTTTTCACAAATAATGTTTAGTTCAGCTCCCGAAAAATGTATACTTAAATAAAATAGATGAATGTTATTTTTTGACCATCCATTGGTTTGTTGCTGTCAGAAGTGGATGTCCTTGGCAGGCCCCAGGCCTGGTTGGCTGATGGGTAAGGCCAGAGAAAGCAGACAGTCTGAGGAAGGGAGGTATGAAAGAGGTCCAGTCCCTCCATGTATTGGAGGATGGCGGGATGGAGGAGTGAGGGAGGAGGACTCTCTGTGTAGGCCTCACCAGGAAGCTGAAGGCACCAGAGGAACAGAGAGGAGCAGAGCAGTAGTCCATGGCCATGTCAGGCCCCACGGTAGCAGGCTGTGAATCGAACACTGGCCACTCTTCGCTCGGACACCTGGGTTAGAAGGATAGAGGGGTGGAGGGACGGGGAGGCGAGGGTGATGGGGAGAATGAAGGAGTGGGGAGACGGGGGTGGAGGCATGGGGGAATGGGGGTAGACAGGGAGATGGAGGGATGGAGAGATTGAAGACGGGGTGGAAGGATGGGGAGACGGGGATGGGGTAGACAGGGAGATGGGGGATGGGGATAGACACGGAGATAGAGGGATGGGGTAGACAGGGGGGATTGGGGGGTGGTAGTAGACAGGGGGGAGAGAACATCTAGTCATTAGAGAGTCCATACCAGGGTTGAGGAGCAACAGACAACATGTAGCCTGGAATCCAGACCAGAGTTGGGGTAAATTCAATTTCAATTCCAGTCAATTCAGAAAATAACCAAAATTCAAATTCCAAAAATGTTTCATTAAAACCTGTTGTGGCTAGCGGAACGTTTTGACAACATCCGGTGAAATTCAAAGAAAATTATTAGAAATATTTAACTTTCCTACAATCACAAGTGCAATACACCAAATTAAAGCTTAACTTCTTGTTAATCCAGCCACCATGTCAGATTTCAAAAAGGCTTTACGGCGAAAGCAAACCATGCGATTATCTGAGGAAAGCACCCCATCATTCAAACACATGACAATCATATTTCAACCCGCCAGGCGCGACACAGAACTCAGAAATAACGCTATAATTCATGCCTTACCTTTGAAGATCTTCTCCTGTTGGCACTCCAAAATGTTCCATAAACATCACAAATGGTCCTTTTGTTCGATAAATTTCATCGTTATATCTCCAAAATCTCAATTTATTTGGCGTGTTTGATTCAGAAAAACACCGGTTCCAACTCGCCCAACATGACTACAAAAAATCGAGTAAATTACCTGTAAACTTTGTACAAACATTTCAAACAACTTTCCTAATCCAACTTTAGGTATTTTAAAACGTAAATAATCGATAAAATTTAAGAAAATACGGGATATGGGATAAACTGTGTTCAATAGCGGATAAAATTAATGTGGAGCAAGCTTCAGGTCTCGCGTCCCAAACAAAACAGTCCACTTGGCTATACACCCAGAAAGGAAAGGGCTGCTTCTTCATTTCTCAAAGGAAAAACATCAACCAATTTCTAAAGACTGTTGACATCTAGTGGAAGCCCTAGGAACTGCAACCAGATGCCTCAGAAATCTAGATTCACATAGAAACTTAATTGAAAACAACTCAACAACAAAAAATTCCTGGATGGTTTATCCTCGGGGATTCGTCTGCCAAATAAGTTCTGTTATACTCACAGACATAATTTTAACAGTTTTAGAAACGTTAGAGTGTTTTCTATATATTATATGCATATCCTAGCTTCTGGGCCTGAGTAGCAGGCAGTTTACTTTGGGCATGCTTTTCATCCGGACGTGAAAATACCGCCCCCTAGCCCGAAGAGGTTTAAAAAGCATTGAAGAGAATTGGAATGTCAGTGAACTTTCTGAACTTACTGGAATTTAAATGGAATTGACTCCAACACTGATCCAAATTGAAGATTGCTCTGATTCACTATGTCATCAGTGAAGTGAAACGATGTGTACCAAGTTTCATGATTTTATGAAAAATGTAACAATTAGACCTACAATTTGCACAACAAGCTTGGACTAACAGTATTACAGAGCTGCAGTATATTCAGTTTGACTAATTTGACAGCAGATTAATTAGAAAACAGACTAGACAGCAGATTAATTAGACAACAGACTAATTAGAAAACAGAATAGACAGCAGATTAGACAACAGACTAATTAGACAACAGACAAATTAGAAAACAGACTAGACAGCAGACTAATTAGACAACAGACTAATTAGAAAACAGACTAGACAGCAGATTAATTAGACAACATACTAATTAGACAGCAGTGTCAAGACGTGTGTGTAGGTGGCAGAGAAGTCAAGCGTAGGAGGAACAAGCGTGGTGGAACCGGAGTGGTTTAATAAAGTAAAACAAACTCCAAAAACCAAAGTACAATAAAAAGGAAACATGGGTACCAAAACGCTGTTGCGCACCAAAAATGACAACGCGCAAAACAACAAACAATCTCTGAAAAGGACATGATGGGAAAGGGATAATGAAAAATGGATCAATAATGGCTAGAAGACCGGTGACGTCGACCGCCGAGCACCACCCGAACAAGGAGGGGCATCGACTTCGGTAGAAGTCGTGACAGTACCCCCCCGACGCGCGGCTCCAGCAGCGCATCGACATCGGCCTCGGGGACGACCTGGAGGACGAGGTGCATGGCGATCCAGATGGAGACGATGGAACTCGTGCGGCGCGCTGAAGGTGGACGTGAGCGGCGTCCCAGGTTTCTTTCGCGCGCCGGAACCAGTCGTCCACCGCAGGAGTCTCGGTCTGACTCTGATGCCAATGAGCCAGAACGGCTGATACCCCAACACACACTAAAAGGGAGAGAGGTTAGTGGAGGAGTGGCAGAGCGAGTTCTGGGCCATCTCTGCCCAGGGCACGAACGCCGCCCACTCCCCCAGCCGGTCATGGCAATAAGACCTCAGAAACCTACCCACATCCTGGTTAACTCTCTCCACCTGCCCATTACTCTCGGGGTGAAACCCTGAGGTAAGGCTGACCGAGACCCCCAGACGTGAATGCCTTCCAGGCCCTAGACATTTTACATTTTACATATTTAGCAGACGCTCTTATCCAGAGCGACTTACAGTAGTGAATGCATACATTTCATACAATTTCATACATTTTTTTTCTGTGCTGGCCCCCCGTGGGAATCGAACCCACAACCCTGGCGTTGCAAACACCATGCTCTACCAACTGAGCTATAGGGAAGGCTGAACTGGGGACCCCGATCAGACACTATATCCTCAGGCACCCCGTAGTGCCGGAAGACGTGTGTAAACAGAGCCTCCGTAGTTTCTAGGGCCGTAGGGAGACCGGGCAAAGGGAGGAGACGACAGGACTTAGAAAAACGATCCACAACGACCAGGATCGTGGTGTTACCTTGTGAAGGTGGAAGATAGGTTAGGAAATCCACCGACCACCGCCATTGTGGAACGGGTAAGGGCTGTAACTTACCTCTGGGTAGGTGTCTAGGAGCCTTGCACTGGGCGCACACTGAGCAGGAGGAAACATAAAACCTCACGTCCTTAGCTAAAGTGGGCCACCAGTACCTCCAACTAAGAAAGCGCATCGTCCGACCGATCCCAGGATGACCAGAGGAGGGTAAGTTGTGAGCCCAGTAGATCAATAAGTCGCGGAGAGCAGACGGAATGTACAGACGCCCAGCTGGACACTGAGGGGGAACGGGCTCTGCACGTGACGCCCGCTCAATGTCCGCGTCCAGCTCCCACACTACCGGTGCCATCAAACAAGAGGCTGGGAGTATGGGAGTGGGATCTATGGACCGCTCCTCTGTGTCATACAGCCGGGACAGTGCATCTGCCTTAACCTCTATGGGCTAGGTGGGACGCTTGCGTCCCACCTACTCAACAGCCAGTGGAATCCCGTGGCGCGATATTCAAATACCTTAGAAATGCTATTACTTCAATTTCTCAAACATATGACTATTTTACACCATTTTAAAGACAAGACTCTCGTTAATCTAACATTTACATTACATTTACATTTACATTTAAGTCATTTAGCAGACGCTCTTATCCAGAGCGACTTACAAATTGGTGCATTCACCTTATGATATCCAGTGGAACAACCACTTTACAATAGTGCATCTAAATCTTTTAAGGAGGGGGGGGGGGTTAGAAGGATTACTTTATCCTATCCTAGGTATTCCTTAAAGAGGTGGGGTTTCAGGTGTCTCCGGAAGGTGGTGATTGACTCCGCTGTCCTGGCGTCGTGAGGGAGCTTGTTCCACCATTGGGGTGCCTGAGCAGCGAACAGTTTTGACTGGGCTGAGCGGGAACTGTGCTTCCTCAGAGGTAGGGGGGCCAGCAGGCCAGAGGTGGATGAACGCAGTGCCCTTGTTTGGGTGTAGGGCCTGATCAGAGCCTGAAGGTATGGAGGTGCCGTTCCCTTCACAGCTCCGTAGGCAATCACCATGGTCTTGTAGCGGATGCGAGCTTCAACTGGAAGCCAGTGGAGAGAGCGGAGGAGCGGGGTGACGTGAGAGAACTTGGGAAGGTTGAACACCAGACGGGCTGCGGCGTTCTGGATGAGTTGTAGGGGTTTAATGGCACAGGCAGGGAGCCCAGCCAACAGCGAGTTGCAGTAATCCAGACGGGAGATGACAAGTGCCTGGATTAGGACCTGCGCCGCTTCCTGTGTGAGGCAGGGTCATACTCTGCGAATGTTGTAGAGCATGAACCTACAGGATCGGGTCACCGCCTTGATGTTAGTGGAGAACGACAGGGTGTTGTCCAGGATCACGCCAAGGTTCTTAGCACTCTGGGAGGAGGACACAAGGGAGTTGTCAACCGTGATGGCTAGATCATGGAACGGGCAGTCCTTCCCCGGGAGGAAGAGCAGCTCCGTCTTGCCGAGGTTCAGCTTGAGCTGGTGATCCGTCATCCACACTGATATGTCTGACAGACATGCAGAGATGCGATTCGCCGCCTGGTTATCAGAAGGGGGAAAGGAGAAGATTAATTGTGTGTCGTCTGCATAGCAATGATAGGAGAGACCATGTGAGGATATGACAGAACCGAGTGACTTGGTGTATAGCGAGAATAGGAGAGGGCCTAGAACAGAGCCCTGGGGGACACCAGTGGTGAGAGCGCATGGTGCGGAGACAGATTCTCGCCACGCCACCTGGTAGGAGCGACCTGTCAGGTAGGACGCAATCCAAGCGTGGGCCGCGCCGGAGATGCCCAACTCGGAGAGGGTGGAGAGGAGGATCTGATGGTTCACAGTATCAAAGGCAGCAGATAGGTCTAGAAGGATGAGAGCAGAGGAGAGAGAGTTAGCTTTAGCAGTGCGGAGAGCCTCCGTGACACAGAGAAGAGCAGTCTCAGTTGAATGCCCAGTCTTGAAACCTGACTGATTAGGATCAAGAAGGTCATTCTGAGAGAGATAGCAGGAGAGCTGGCCAAGGACGGCACGTTCAAGAGTTTTGGAGAGAAAAGAAAGAAGGGATACTGGTCTGTAGTTGTTGACATCGGAGGGATCGAGTGTAGGTTTTTTCAGAAGGGGTGCAACTCTCGCTCTCTTGAAGACGGAAGGGACATAGCCAGCGGTCAAGGATGAGTTGATGAGCGAGGTGAGGTAGGGGAGAAGGTCTCCGGAAATGGTCTGGAGAAGAGAGGAGGGGATAGGGTCAAGTGGGCAGGTTGTTGGGCGGCCGGCCGTCACAAGACGCGAGATTTCATCTGGAGAGAGAGGGGAGAAAGAGGTCAAACACAGGGTAGGGCAGTGTGAGCAGGACCAGCGGTGTCGTTTGACTTAGCAAACGAGGATCGGATGTCGTCAACCTTCTTTTCAAAATGGTTGACGAAGTCATCCGCAGAGAGGGAGGAGGGAGGGGGAGGGGGAGGAGGATTCAGGAGGGAGGAGAAGGTAGCAAAGAGCTTCCTAGGGTTAGAGGCAGATGCTTGGAATTTAGAGTGGTAGAAAGTGGCTTTAGCAGCAGAGACAGAAGAGGAGAATGTAGAGAGGAGGGAGTGAAAGGATGCCAGGTCCGCAGGGAGGCGAGTTTTCCTCCATTTCCGCTCGGCTGCCTGGAGCCCTGTTCTGTGAGCTCGTAGTGAGTCGTCGAGCCACGGAGCAGGAGGGGAGGACCGAGCCGGCCTGGAGGATAGGGGACAGAGAAAATCAAAGGATGCAGAAAGGGAGGAGAGGAGGGTTGAGGAGGCAGAATCAGGAGATATGTTGGAGAAGGTTTGAGCAGAGGGAAGAGATGATAGGATGGAAGAGGAGAGAGTAGCGGGAGAGAGAGAGCGAAGGTTGGGACGGCGCAATACCATCCGAGTAGGGGCAGAGTGAGAAGTGTTGGATGAGAGCAAGAGGGAAAAGGATACAAGGTAGTGGTCGGAGATTTGGAGGGGAGTTGCAATGAGATTAGTGGAAGAACAGCATCTAGTAAAGATGAGGTCAAGCGTATTGCCTGCCTTGTGAGTAGGGGGGGAAGGTGAGAGGGTGAGAGGGTGAGGTCAAAAGAGGAGAGGAGTGGAAAGAAGGAGGCAGAGAGGAATGAGTCAAAGGTAGATGTGGGGAGGTTAAAGTCACCCAGAACTGTGAGAGGTGAGCCATCCTCAGGAAAGGAACTTATCAAGGCGTCAAGCTCATTGATGAACTCTCCAAGGGAACCTGGAGGGCGATAAATGATAAGGATGTTAAGCTTGAAAGGGCTGGTAACTGTGACAGCATGGAATTCAAATGAGGAGATAGACAGATGGGTCAGGGGAGAAAGAGAGAATGTCCACTTGGGAGAGATGAGGATTCCAGTGCCACCACCCCGCTGGCTCGATGCTCTAGGGGTATGCGAGAACACGTGGGCAGACGAAGAGAGAGCAGTAGGAGTAGCAGTGTTATCTGTGGTAATCCATGTTTCCGTCAGCGCCAGGAAGTCTAGGGACTGGAGGGTAGCATAGGCTGAGATGAACTCAGCCTTGTTGGCTGCAGACCGGCACTTCCAGAGGCTGCCGGAGACCTGGAACTCCACGTGGGTCGTGCGCGCTGGGACCACCAGGTTAGAGTGGCAGCGGCCACGCGGTGTGAAGCGTTTGTATGGCCTGTGCAGAGAGGAGAGAACAGGGATAGACAGACACATAGTTGACAAGCTACAGAAGTGTTGTTTCTTGTATTATTGTCTCTTGTGTCTTTAGAGAACTGTTTCACTTTGATATCCTTTTTCTTCTGTCCTGATTTTCTCTTTCTTTTCTTCTGTTAACTAGATATTCTTTGTTGTTCTTCGTTAGCTAGCTAGCTTCTTCCAAAAGAGTCCCTAGCAACTGCTTAGCAACTGGTAAACAATTCAGCTAGCTAAGATAACTACAATTTTATGAAAAATAGTTATTTTTCAAAAGCCTATCTTCTTTGTTGCTTGTTTTTTCTCCTATTCAGTCTTGCAGTTTTCTTTTGCTTTTTTCCGATGTACTTCACTCTAAAAACCATGTAAATTTCAATATTTGTAGGAGCTCATTAACCACACTGTCCGATTTCAAAAAGGCTTTACAAGTACCCAGCCAGAAATAATCAGACACCCATTTTTCAAGCTAGCATATAATGTCACAAAAACCAAAACCACAGCTAAATGCAGCACTAACCTTTGATGATCTTCATCAGATGACACTCCTAGGACATTATATTATACAATACATGCATGTTTTGTTTAATCAAGTTCATATTTATATCAAAAAACAGCTTTTTACATTAGCATGTGACTAGCATGTGACTAGCATTCCCACCGAACACTTCCGGTGAATTTACTAAATTACTCACGATAAACGTTCACAAAAAACATAACAATTATTTTAAGAATTATAGATACAAAACTCCTTTATGCAATCGCTATGTCCGATTTTAAAATAGCTTTTCGGTGAAAGCACATTTTGTAATATTCTGAGTAGATAGCCCGGTCATCACAGGCTAGCTATTTTGACATCCACCAAGTGTGGTACTCACCAAACTCAGATTTACTATAAGAAAAATGGGATTACCTTTGCTGTTCTTCGTCAGAATGCACTCCCAGGACTTCTACTTCAATAACAAATGTTGGTTTGGTTCCAAATAATCCATAGTTATATCCAAATAGTGGCATTTTGTTCGTGCGTTCAAGACACTATCCGAAGGCTAAAGAAGGGTGACGTGCCCGGCGCATTTCGTGACAAAAAAAATTCAAAATATTCCATTACCGTACTTCGAAGCATGTCAAACGCTGTTAAAAATCAATTTTTATGCGATTTTTCTCGTAAAAAAGCGATAATATTCCGACCGGGAAACCCTGTTTTCGTTCAAAGACTGAAAATGTAAACATGGTGGAGTCTCGTGCACGCGCGCCCCAGTCTCATTGTTCTCAGATAGACCACTATCCAAATGTGCTACTGTTTTTCAGCCATGGCCTGCAAAGTCATCATTCAACGTTCTGGCGCCTTCTGAGAGCCTATGGGAGCGTTACAAAATGTCACGTTATGACAGAGATCCCCTGTTTTGGATAGAGATGATCAAGAAGGCCAAGAAATAGTCAGAGAGAGCGCTTCCTGTTTGGAATCTTCTCAGGTTTTGGCCTGCCAAATGAGTTCTGTTATACTCACAGACACCATTCAAACAGTTTTAGAAACTTTAGGGTGTTTTCTATCCAAATCAAACAATTATATGCATATTCTAGTTACTGGGCAGGAGTAGTGACCAGATTAAAATCGGGTACGTTTTTTATCCGGCCGTGCAAATACTGCCCCCTATCCCCAACAGGTTAACCTTCTGAGAGCCTGGTCTGTAAGAGAGGGTAAACACAAAATGGGTGAAAAACATGTCCCACCTTGCCTGGCGAGGATTCAGTCTCCTCGCCTCCCGGATGTACTCCAGATTGCGGTGGTCAGTCCAGATGAGAAAAGGGTGTCTAGCCCCCTCAAGCCAATGTCTCCACACCTTCAAAGCCTTGACGACAGCCAACAGCTCCCGGTCCCCCACATCATAGTTTCGCTCCGCCGGGCTGAGCTTCTTAGAGAAGAAGGCACAGGGGCGGAGCTTAGGTGGCTTACCCGAGCGCTGAGAGAGCACAGCTCCTATCCCAGCCTCAGACGCGTCCACCTCCACTATGAATTGCAAAGAGGGATCCGGATGAGCCAACACAGGAACCGAGGTAAACAGAGCCTTCAGGTGCCTAAAAGCCCTGTCTGCCCCAGCCGACCACTGCAAACGCACCGGACCCCCCTTCAGCAGTGAGGTAATGGGAGCAGCTACCTGACCAAAACCCCGGATAAACCTCCGGTAGTAGTTGGCAAACCCTAAAAATTGCTGCACCTCCTTCACCGTGGTGGGAGTTGGCCAATTACGCACGGCTGCAATGCGGTCACTTTCCATCTCCACTCCTGACGTGGAAAGGCGATACCTGGCCTTCCCTGTGGCTCAGTTGGTAGAGCATCGTGTGTGCAACGCCAGGGTTGTCGGTTCGACTCCCACGGGGGGCCAGTACAAAAAAAAAATGCATGAAATGAAAATGTATGTATTCACTACTGTAAGTCACTCTGGATAAGAGCGTCTGCTAAAAGACCAACAAAAAAAAAATGTAAAAAATGAGACGGACTGTTGAAAAAACAGGCATTTCTCAGCCTTGACATACAGGTCATTCTCCAACAGGCAACCAAGCACTCTGCACACCAGGGACACATGCTCGGCGCATGTAGCGGAGTAAATCAGAATGTCATCGATATAGACCATTACACCCTGCCCGTGCAGGTCCCTGAAAATCTCGTTTACAAAGGATTGGAAGACTGATGGAGCATTCATCAACTCGTACGGCATGACGAGGTACTCATAATGCCCTGAGGTGGTACTAAATGCTGTCTTCACTCATCGCCATCTCGGATACGCACCAGATTGTACGCACTCCTGAGATCCAGTTTAGTGAAGAAGCGCGCTCCATGCATTAACTCAATCACCGTGGCGATCAGAGGTAGCGGGTAACTGTACCCCACTGTGATTTGATTGAGACCTCGATAATCAATGCACGGGCGCAGACCACCATCCTTCTTCTTCACCAAAAAAAACTTGAGGAGACGGGTGAAATGGAGGACCGAATGTACCCCTGACGCAGGGATTCGGAGACATATGTCTCCATAGCCACTATCTCCGCTTGCGACAGGGGATACACGTGACTCCTGGGAAGTGCAGCGTCTACCATGAGATTTATCGTACAATCCCCCTGTCGATGGGGTGGTAATGGGGTGGTAATTGAGCCAAATCGGCATATTCGGGGGGAATGCGCACGGTGGAGACCTGGTCTGGACTTTCCACCGTAGTAGCACCAATGGAAACCCCTACACACCTACCTGAGCACTCTCGCGACCACCCCGTAGAGCCCTCTGTGGCCAAGAAAAAGTGGGGTTATGACTAGTTGACCAAGGTAGGCCCAGCACCACGGGATACACAGGAGTGTCAATAAGGAAAAGACACATTTTGTCCTTGTGACCCCCCTGTGTCACCATACTCAAAGGAGCTGTGGCCTCCCTGATAAACCCTGACCCTAATGGTCGACTATCTAAGGTGTGAATGGGGAAAGGCACATCCAGGGGTACAATGGGGATCCCTAAACTATGAGCAAAAGCTTGATCAATGAAATTCCCAGCGCGCCTGAATCTACTAGCGCCTTATGCTGGGAATGCGGGGAAAATTCAGGAAAACTGACAGACACAAATATCTGTGCAACAGAGGGCTCTGAGTGAGAATGGTGCCTACTCACCTGGGGTGGCGCCAGAGCGCCCTGCCTGCTGCCTCGATTCCCAGAGGAACCAACCCGGCACCGACTAGCAGTGTGACCTCTGCGGCCACAGATGGTGCGCGAGCGGGAACCCCCTCCGGTCTCCCTGTGCACCGCCTCTCCCAGTTCCCTGGGTATAGGAGAGGGGGTGCTGGGGGATGGAACCCCCTCCGATCTCCCTGTGCACCGCCTCTCCCAGCTCCATGGGTAGAGGAGAGGGGGTGCGGGAGGATGGAACCACCAGACCCCGATCTGGACGTCCGCGAGCAGCCAGCAGGTTGTCCAGCCGGATGGACAGATCCACCAGCTGGTCGAAGGTTAGGGTGGTGTCTCTGCAGGCCAGCTCCCGACGGACGTCCTCACACAGACTGCAGCGGTAATGGTCGATCAGGGCCCTGTGATTCCATCCCGCACCGGCTGCCAGGGTCCTGAACTCCAGGGCAAACTCATGGACACTCCTCGTCTCCTGCCTCAGATGATAGAGGTGCTCACCCACCGCTCTGCCCTCGGGTGGGTGGTCGAAGACTGCCCGAAAACGCCGGGTGAACTCCTCAAAATGGTCCAACGCCGCATCTCCCCCTCCACCACCCTGGCAGTAGGCAGGAGGAAACCCTGGCAGTAGGCAGCACTTCCGTCGTACCCCTGAGGCATGGATAGACGGATCCCACTGGGTTCAGGTGGAAAAGAGGCGCTCAGGAGAGACACCGGTTGTGCTGGTGGAGGCGCTGGAAGAACTCCCTGTCTCTCCCAGCGGTCATATTCTGGACAACGCGATCCATAGCGGCGCACAGATGGTGAAGCTTCTCCGCATGCTCCTGGACGCGCTCCTCCACCTCCATGTCCACGGTACCTTCTCCTGCTGACTTCATATTAGGTCAGAGATTCTGTCAAGACGTGTCTGTAGGTGGCAGAGAAGTCAAGCGTAGGAGGAACAAGCGTGGTGGAACCGGAGTGGTTTAATAAAGTAAAACAAACTCCAAAAACCAAAGTACAATAAAAAGGAAACATGGGTACCAAAACGCTGTTGCGCACCAAAAATGACAACACGCGCAAAACAACAAACAATCTCTGACAAGGACATGAGGGGAAACAAAGGGTCAAATACACACCATGTAATTGATGGGATTGGAACCAGGTGTGAAGGAAGACAAGACAAAACCAATGGATAATCAAAAATGGATCAATGATGGCTAGAAGACCGGTGACGTCGACCGCCGAGCACCACCCGAACAAGGAGGGGCATCGACTTCGGCAGAAGTCGTGACAAGCAGACTAATTAGACAGCGCAGCAGACTAATTAGACAACTGGCTAATTAGAAAACAAGACTAAGTAGACAGCAGACGAAGATAATAACAAGGTAAGAGGGAGGCCTGTGCTATAATAAAGCCAAACATTTCCAATAAACAGAAACTCATTTTTGTCAGGACTGGTTTCTTCTCACAGACACAATTTAAGCTAAAATATTTCACAAGCACACACAGCAGTTTGAAGTATGCTAATCGTTGACATTAACTCTCAGGGGCTTTGAAATTGCAGAAATTTATCTTTCGTCTGGCAGAGAAAGAGAATAAATTGCACGTTTATGTGTTTGGACTAAAATGCTTGTTACTTGTGTTTCTACAAATTATGGTAAACTTAACATTTGTCTTGTTTGAGACTAACTTGGCTGTGCAAGGAAAACTCTCCCTCGTGGGGACATTTCCTAATTCCCCAAGAGGATAAAGGCTATTTTAAGTTTAGGGGTTAGGTTCAGGGTAAGAGTTAGAATTAGGGTTAGGGTAGGGGTTAGTGGTTAGGGTTAGGAGTTAGGTTCGGGTTAGGGTTGCGGGTTAGGTAAGATAGGATTTTTAATATAAATATATTTTAGATCCCCACGACGATAGAATAACATAACCTGTGTGTGTGTGTGTGTGTGTGTGTGTGTGTGTGTGTGTGTGTGTGTGTGTGTGTGTGTGTGTGTGTGTGTGTGTGTGTGCACGCAATGGTGTGTGTGTGTGTGTGTGTGTGTGTGTGTGCAGGTGGTTAATTAAAAGTGTATTAGCAAAGGGAAACTTGGCTGAGGCCACAGCTGTGGTTGTGGTGATGTAATAAAGAACTTTAACAGAAAATGGGAAGAAAGAATCAGTGGAGGTGGAGAATCAGTGGAGGTGGAGAATCAGTGGAGGTGGAGAATCAGTGGAGGTGGAGAACCAGTGGAGGTGGAGAACCAGTGGAGGTGGAGAATCAGTGGAGGTGGAGAATCAGTGGAGGTGGAGAATCAGTGGAGGTGGAGAATCAGTGGAGGTGGAGAATCAGTGGAGGTGGAGAATCAGTGGAGGTGGAGAACCAGTGGAGGTGGAGAACCAGTGGAGGTGGAGAATCAGTGGAGGTAGAGAATCAGTGGAGGTGGAGAATCAGTGGAGGTGGAGAATCAGTGGAGGTGGAGAATCAGTGGAGGTGGAGAATCAGTGGAGGTGGAGAACCAGTGGAGGTAGAGAATCAGTGGAGGTGGAGAACCAGTGGAGGTGGAGAATCAGTGGAGGTGGAGAATCAGTGGAGGTGGAGAATCAGTGGAGGTGGAGAATAAGTGGAGGTGGAGAATCAGTGGAGGTGGAGAACCAGGATCGAGTAGAGATAGTATTCCAGTCAGTCTGTTTATTAGCCCTAGCCTGGTGTTCCAGTCTGTTAATTAGTCCTAGCCTGGTATTCCAGTCTGTTTATTAGTCCTAGCCTGGTGTTCCAGTCTGTTTATTAGTCCTAGCCTGGTGTTCCAACCTGTTTTTAATAGTCCTGGCCTGGTGTTCCAGTCTGTTTATTAGTCCTGGCCTGGTGTTCCAGTCTGGTTAATAACCCTAGCCTGGTGTTCCAGTCTGTTTAATAGCCCTAGCCTGGTGTTCCAGTCTGTTTAATAGTCCTAGCCTGGTGTTCCAGTCTGTTTATTAGTCCTAGCCTGGTGTTCCAGTCTGTTTATTATGTCCTAGCCTGGTGTTCCAGTCTGTTTATTAGTCCTGGCCTGGTGTTCCAGTCTGGTTAATAAGCCCTAGCCTGGTGTTCCAGTCTGGTTAATAGCCCTAGCCTGGTGTTCCAGTCTGTTTATTAACCCTAGCCTGGTGTTCCAGTCTGTTTAATAGTCCTAGCCTGGTGTTCCAGTCTGTTTAATAGTCCTAGCCTGGTGTTCCAGTCTGTTTATTAGTCCTAGCCTGGTGTTCCAGTCTGTTTATTAGTCCTAGCCTGGTGTTCCAGTCTGTTTATATGTCCTAGCCTGGTGTTCCAGTCTGTTTATTAGTCCTAGCCTGGTGTTCCAGTCTGTTTATTAGCCCTAGCCTGGTGTTCCAGCCTCTGTTTATTAGTCCTAGCCTGGTGTTCCAGTCTGTTTATTAGTCCTAGCCTGGTGTTCCAGTCTGTTTATTAGTCCTAGCCTGGTGTTCCAGTCTGTTTATTAGCCCTAGCCTGGTGTTCCAGTCCATCTGTTTATTAGTCCTAGCCTGGTGTTCCAGTCTGTTTATTAGTCCTAGCCTGGTGTTCCAGTCTGTTTATTAGTCCTAGCCTGGTGTTCCAGTCTGTTTATTAGTCCTAGCCTGGTGTTCCAGTCTGTTTATTAGTCCTAGCCTGGTGTTCCAGTCTGTTTAATAGTCCTAGCCTGGTGTTATAGTCTGTTTATTAGTCCTAGCCTGGTGTTCCAGTCTGTTTATTAGCCCTAGCCTGGTGTTCCAGTCTGTTTATTAGTCCTAGCCTGGTGTTCCAGTCTGTTTATTAGTCCTAGCCTGGTGTTCCAGTCTGTTTATTAGTCCTAGCCTGGTGTTCCAGTCTGTTTATTAGTCCTAGCCTGGTGTTCCAGTCTGTTTATTAGTCCTAGCCTGGTGTTCCAGTCTGTTTATTAGTCCTAGCCTGGTGTTCCAGTCTGTTTATTAGTCCTAGCCTGGTGTTCCAGTCTGTTTATTAGTCCTAGCCTGGTGTTCCAGTCTGTTTATTAGTCCTAGCCTGGTGTTCCAGTCTGTTTATTAGTCCTAGCCTGGTGTTATAGTCTGTCTGTTTATTAGTCCTAGCCTGGTATTCCAGTCTGTTTATTTGTCCTAGCCTGGTGTTCCAGCCTGTTTATTAACCCTAGCCTGGTGTTCCAGTCTGTTTATTTACCCTAGCCTGGTGTTCCAGTCTGTTTATTAGTCCTAGCCTGGTGTTCCAGTCTGTTTATTAGTCCTAGCCTGGTGTTCCAGTCTGTTTATTAGTCCTAGCCTGGTGTTCCAGTCTGTTTATTAGTCCTAGCCTGGTGTTCCAGTCTGTTTATTAGTCCTAGCCTGGTGTTCCAGTCTGTTTATTAGTCCTAGCCTGGTGTTCCAGTCTGTTTATTAGTCCTAGCCTGGTGTTCCAGTCTGTTTATTAGTCCTAGCCTGGTGTTCCAGTCTGTTTATTAGTCCTAGCCTGGTGTTCCAGTCTGTTTATTAGTCCTAGCCTGGTGTTCCAGTCTGTTTATTAGTCCTAGCCTGGTGTTCCATGTTGTTTATTAGTCCTAGCCTGGTGTTCCAGTCTGTTTATTAGTCCTAGCCTGGTGTTATAGTCTGTTATTAGTCCTAGCCTGGTGTTCCAGTCTGTTTATTAGTCCTAGCCTGGTGTTCCAGTCTGTTTATTAGTCCTAGCCTGGTGTTCCAGTCTGTTTAATAGTCCTAGCCTGGTGTTATAGTCTGTTTATTAGTCCTAGCCTGGTGTTCCAGTCTGTTTATTAGCCCTAGCCTGGTGTTCCAGTCTGTTTATTAGTCCTAGCCTGGTGTTCCAGTCTGTTTATTAGTCCTAGCCTGGTGTTCCAGTCTGTTTATTAGTCCTAGCCTGGTGTTCCAGTCTGTTTATTAGTCCTAGCCTGGTGTTCCAGTCTGTTTATTAGTCCTAGCCTGGTGTTCCAGTCTGTTTATTATTCCTAGCCTGGTGTTCCAGTCTGTTTATTAGTCCTAGCCTGGTGTTCCAGTCTGTTTAATAGTCCTAGCCTGGTGTTATAGTCTGTTTATTAGTCCTAGCCTGGTGTTCCAGTCTGTTTATTAGTCCTAGCCTGGTGTTCCTGTCTGTTTATTAGTCCTAGCCTGGTGTTCCAGTCTGTTTATTAGTCCTAGCCTGGTGTTCCAGTCTGTTTATTAGTCCTAGCCTGGTGTTATAGTCTGTCTGTTTATTAGTCCTAGCCTGGTGTTCCAGTCTGTTTATTAGTCCTAGCCTGGTGTTATAGTCTGTTTATTAGTCCTAGCCTGGTGTTCTAGTCTGTTTATTAGTCCTAGCCTGGTGTTCCAGTCTGTTTATTAGTCCTAGCCTGGTGTTCCAGTCTGTTTATTAGTCCTAGCCTGGTGTTCCAGTCTGTTTATTAGTCCTAGCCTGGTGTTATAGTCTGTCTGTTTATTAGTCCTAGCCTGGTGTTCCAGTCTGTTTCTTAGTCCTAGCCTGGTGTTCCAGTCTGTTTATTAACCCTAGCCTGGTGTTCCAGTCCATCTGTTTATTAGTCCTAGCCTGGTGTTCCAGTCTGTTTATTATTCCTAGCCTGGTGTTCCAGTCTGTTTATTAGTCCTAGCCTGGTGTTCCAGTCTGTTTATTAGTCCTAGCCTGGTGTTATAGTCTGTCTGTTTATTAGTCCTAGCCTGGTATTCCAGTCTGTTTATTTGTCCTAGCCTGGTGTTCCAGCCTGTTTATTAACCCTAGCCTGGTGTTCCAGTCTGTTTATTTACCCTAGCCTGGTGTTCCAGTCTGTTTATTAGTCCTAGCCTGGTGTTCCAGTCTGTTTATAAGTCCTAGCCTGGTGTTCCAGTCTTTTTATTTACCCTAGCCTGGTGTTCCAGTCTGTTTATTAGTCCTAGCCTGGTGTTCCAGTCTGTTTATAAGTCCTAGCCTGGTGTTCCAGTCTGTTTATTAGTCCTAGCCTGGTGTTCCAGTCTGTTTATTAGTCCTAGCCTGGTGTTCCAGTCTGTTTATTAACCCTAGCCTGGTGTTCCAGTCTGTCTATTAGTCCTAGCCTGGTGTTCCAGTCTGTTTATTAGTCCTAGCCTGGTGTTCCAGTCTGTTTATTAGTCCTAGCCTGGTGTTCCAGTCTGTTTATAAGTCCTAGCCTGGTGTTCCAGTCTGTTTATTTACCCTAGCCTGGTGTTCCAGTCTGTTTATTAGTCCTAGCCTGGTGTTCCAGTCTGTTTATAAGTCCTAGCCTGGTGTTCCAGTCTGTTTATAAGTCCTAGCCTGTTGTTCCAGTCTGTTTATTAGTCCTAGCCTGGTGTTCCAGTCTGTTTAATAGTCCTAGCCTGGTGTTCCAGTCTGTTTATTAGTCCTAGCGTGGTGTTCCAGTCTGTTTATTAGTCCTAGCCTGGTGTTCCAGTCTATTTAATAGTCCTAGCCTGGTGTTCCAGTCTGTTTATTAGTCCTAGCCTGGTGTTCCAGTCTGTTTATTAGTCCTAGCGTGGTGTTCCAGTCTGTTTATTAGTCCTAGCCTGGTGTTCCAGTCTGTTTAATAGTCCTAGCCTGGTGTTCCAGTCTGTTTATTAGTCCTAGCGTGGTGTTCCAGTCTGTTTATTAGTCCTGTCACACCCTGATCTGTTTCACCTGTCCTTGTTATTGTCTCCACCCCCTCCAGGTGTCACTTGTTTTCCCCAGTGTATTTATCCCCGTGTTTCCCTACAGGTGTCGCCCATCTTCCCCTGGGTATTTAAACCTGTGTTTTCTGTCTCTCTGTGCTAGTTCGTCTTGTATGTTCCAAGTCAACCAGCGTGTTTTTCCCCGTGCTCCAGCCTTTCCTATTCTCTTTTTTTAGTCCTCCCAGTTTTGACCCTTGCCTGTTTCTGGACTCTGTACCCGCCTGCCTGACCATTCTGCCTGCCCTGACCTCAAGCCTGCCTGCCACTCTGTACCTCCTGGACTCTGAACTGGTTTTGACCTTTTCCATGTCCACCACCATTCTCTTGCCTTCCCTTTTTGGATACAATAAATATGAATGACTCAAACCGTCTGCCTCCTGTGTCTGCATCTGGGTCTCACCTTGTCTGTTTATTAATCCTAGTCTGGTGTTCTAGTCTGTTTATTATCCCTCGTCAGGTGTTCCAGTTTTTTGTTCCAGTCTGCCTGGTAGTAACTTATACATACAGTTAATTCTGAAAATATTCAAACCCCTTGACATTTTCCATATTTTGTTATGTTACAGCCTTATTCTAAAATTGATTTTATGAATTTTTTTCCTCATCAAACTACACACAATACCCAAAAATGACAAAGCGAAAACATATATAAAATAGCTAATTTATAAAATTCAGACCCATTGATATGAGTGTAACGTAGACGTTGTGAGTCAAGAATCAAGTACCGGGGGTGAATTTAATAATACAGAAAACATGGAACAATACAAAACAAGAATAGCATCTGGACATGAGAATAACAACTAATACTGGCTGGGAAATGAACCGAAGGGAGTGACAGATACAGGAGAGGTAATCATAGAACTGATGGAGTCCAGGTGAGTCTCATGAGGCGCAGGAGCGCGTAACGATTTTGACAGGTGTGCATAATAATAAGTAAACTGGCGACAATGAGAGCAGAGAGGAGGAGAGGGAGTAGACATGACAATGAGACTCAAAATTCAGCTCAAGTCGATCCTGTTTCCATTGATCATCCTTGAGATGTTGCTACAACTTGATTGGAGACCAGTTGTGGTAAATTCAATTGATTGGACATGATTTGGAAAGGCACACACCTGTCTATATAAGGTCCCACAGTTGACACTGCATGTCAGAACAAAAACCAAGCCATGAGGTCGAAGGAATTGTCCGTAGAGCTCCAAGACAGGATTGTGTCGATGTACAGATCTGGGGAAGGGTTCCATAAAATGTCTGCAACATTGAAGGTCCCCAAGAACACAGTGGCCTCCATCATTCTTAAATGGAAGAAGTTTGGAACCACCAATACTCTTCCTAGAGCTGGCCAACCGGCCAAACTGAGCAATGGGGGGAGAAGGGCCTTGGTCAGGGAGGTGACCAAGAACCCAATGGTCACTCTGACAGATTTCCATCGTTCCTCTGTGGATATGGTAGAACCTTCCAGAAGGACAACCATCTCTGCAGCACTCCACCAAGCAGGCCTTTACAGTCGAGTGGCCAGACGGAAGCCACTCCTCAGTAAAAGGCACATAACAGCCCGCTTGGAGTTTTCCAAAAGGCACCTAAAGGACTCTCAGACAATGAGAAACATATATAGACAGGTGTGTGCCTTTCCAAATCATGTCCAATCAGTTGAATTTACCACAGGTGGACTCCAATCAAATTATAGAAACATCTCAAGGATGATCAAAGGAAATAGGATGCACCTGAGCTAAATTTTGAGTCTCATAGCAAAGGGTCTGAATACGAATCTAAATAAGGTCTTTTTTTCAGTTTGTTGTTGAATAAATTTGCTACAATTTCAAAAAACCTGTTCTCACTTTGTCATTATGCGGTATTGTGTGTCGATTGATGAGTAAAACAAAATGTTGAAAAATTGAAATGGGTCTGAATACTTTCTGAATGCACCGTATATACTGTACATATAAGGTGAGTCTACCTGGAAGTAACAGTAGGTTCCAGTACTCCAAAAGCCATGCTGTGACTGTATTTGACCAATTGAAACACGCTAGTAAATACAGAAGCACATTAGTTTGATTGAGCTCAGTGTCTGTCTTACCTGAAGAGGTGAGTACTCTGACCTGGGAGCTGGTAGCTCCCTCTCCCCCTTCACTCACCGCCCACACCTCAATGATGTATGTTCCCCCCTCGGGGAGAGAGAAGACAGCTGAGGGGGTGATGGTCCTCATCACCTGATGGTGGACACGCCCCTCCTGGCTCAGTAACACCTGTAGCAGGACAATCAATCAATCAATTAATCAATGGTGGACAAGCTCATCTCAAGCCCACCTGACACCTGTAGCAGGACAATCAATCAATCAATCAATCAATCAATCAATCAATTCATCAATTCATCAATCAATAAATTAAGTAATTCATTAATAAAATAATTATCAATGTTGGAAACACCCCTCCTGACCCAATAACCCCTCCAGTAGGACACACCCCTCCTAACCCAATAATCCCTCCAGTAGGACACACCCCTCCTAACCAATAACCCCTCCAGTAGGACACACCCCTCCAGTAGGACACACCCCTCCTAACCCAATAACCCCTCCTGTAGGACACACCCCTCCTAACCCAATAACCCCTCCAGTAGGACACACCCCTCCAGTAGGACACACCCCTCCTAACCCAATAACCCCTCCAGTAGGACACACCCCTCCTAACCCAATAACCCCTCCAGTAGGACACACCCCTCCAGTAGGACACACCCCTCCAGTAGGACACACCCCTCCTAACCCAATAACCCCTCCAGTAGGACACACCCCTCCAGTAGGACACACCCCTCCAGTAGGACACACCCCTCCAGTAGGACACACAAACAACAATATGGTTGAGATTGCTGATGTTATATATTTAAATGAATGACTTTATTTGAGAGTAAAGAACGTCTATTTCTTCCGAGTTTGACGACTCCTATCTTCATAAGAGTTGATCACAGCATCTGCAGTTGTGAATATAACCTTGGTTCCATGAAGGAGAATACGTTACACAATATAACAAAGAAATAAAAGCCAGCATCAATGTTTCTACAGACAGTGTCTTATTCCTGCAGCCACATACACATTGTTTCAGTTGCAATAGCCTTCCTCAGGTCAAGATGGCACAGTAGATATTGTTGTATACCTGTTAGCTATGTTTATTCAGTGGGTCACTCTGCCAGAGCTAATGAGACATTAACATATGCTGGGCCTGTGGTGACTGGCTCCAGAGCGGTAATGGTGTTGGCTAAAGGCAGTTTGTCTGTGTCTGGGTAGTTGATGTATAACGTGTATTGTACCAGGTAAGATGACTGAGAAGTTGACAACACATTCTCGTTTACAGCAACGATCAAAGGAAGAGTAGCAGGGAAGATGAGAGGGGTTGGATGAGTAAGCTGGGGATGATTAGGTGGCTATATTATTGTGGAGGCGATAGCGCTCACAACAGCACGGCATTGGTTGAGTCTAGGGCATTGGTTGAAGCTAAGGCCTATAGTAGGGCATTGGTTGAGTCTAGGGCATTGGTTGAAGCTAGGGCCAATAGTAGGGCATTGGTTGAAGCTAGGGCCAATAGTATGGCATTGGTTGAAAGTAGTGCTAATAAAATAGCATTGGTTGAAGCTAGAGCCAATTTATTTGATTTAACTAGGTAAGTCAGTTATGAGCAAATTCTTATTTTCAATGATGGCCTAGGAACAGTGGGTTAACTGCCTTGTACAGGGGCAGAACGACATATTTCTACCTTGTCGGCTCAGGGATTCGATCTTGCAACCTTTTGGTTATTAGTCCAACGCTCTAACCACTAGGCTACCTGTCGCCGATAGTAGGTCATTGGTTGAAGCTAGGGCATTGGTTGAAGCTAGAGCCAGTAGTATGGCATTTGTTGAAGCTAGGGAATTGGTTGAAGCTAGGAATAATAGTATGGTATTGGTTGAAGCTAGGTCATTGGTTTAGCTGGAGCTAATAGTAGGGCATTGGTTGAAGCTAGGGTTAATAGTATGGCATTAGTTGAAGCTAGGGATAATGGTTGAAGCCAGGGATAATAGTATGGCATTGGATCAAGCTAGGGCTAATAGTATTGCATTGGTTGACGCTAGAGCCAATAGTATGGCATTGGTTGAAGCTAGGGCCAATATTATGTCATTGGTTGAAGCTAGGGGTAATAGTATGGGATTAGTTGAAGCTAGGGGTAATAGTATGGGATTAGTTGAAGCTAGGGGTAATTGTATGGCATTGGTTGAAGCTAGGCATTTGGTTGAAGCTAGGGATAATAGTATGGCATTGGTTGAAGCTTGGGAATTGGTTGAAGCAGTAGCCTAGTGCACCCATAAAGTGACCATTGGACATTAAAAACTGACTAAATATATAGGTGCAACTGTTTAAAATGTATAATTTATTACTCTCACATGCTAATTTCTGTCCATTAAGAACCAACAATGTGCTACCATTTCAGATGAATCTCAGAGTTCTAAAACCGAGACCAGCAACTCGGTTGCTGCACACCAGCAGCTAGCTAGTAGAAGGCTAGCAGCTGTAGCTAGCTAGCTAACACCAGTCAGATGAGAAGTAAGCTACAAGCAAAAGAAGCAAGCTAGCTAGATATATTTATCTTTGGAAAGTTTTTCATATGGCTGAAGTCAGTTTGAGATGGTTTGAATCCTATAAGTGACCTGCCTTCACATAGTTTGAAGTACAATAGACCAACATGGCTACTGTAGTAGGTCACAGCGGTGTGCTTGGTAGAGCATGGGTAGAGTAGGCATTGTGGTGCTTCAGACCAATGCATACTTCTCACTTAAAACCAATTTTTTTGTTTTTAATACAGTATGATAGTATGGTTGGATGAGTTAGCTGGGGATGATTAAGAGGCCATAATAATAACATTTGGAATTAAGCCAGGACACCAAGTCAGAATGGAAATTGAGCCAGGACACCAGGTCAGGATGGACATTGAGCCAGGACTCCAGGTCAGGATGGACATTGAGCCAGGGCACCAGGTCCAGATGGGTATTGTGCCAGGACACCAGGTCAGGATGGACATTGAGCCAGGGCACCAGGTACAGATGGGTATTGAGCCAGGACACCAGGTCAGGATGGACATTGAGCCAGGACAACAGGTCAGGATGAGTATTGAGCCAGGACACCAGGTCAGGATGGACATTGAGCCAGGGCACCAGGTCAGGATGGACATTGAGCCAGGACACCAGGTCAGGATGGACATTGAGCCAGGGCACCAGGTCCAGATGGGTATTGAGCCAGGACACCAGGTCAGGATGGACATTGAGCCAGGGCACCAGGTCCAGATGGGTATTGAGCCAGGACACCAGGTCAGGATGGACATTGAGCCAGGACACCAGGTCAGGATGAGTATTGAGCCAGGACACCGGCTCCTAGATTGAATGAGCTGGTAGAGTACTGTAAGGTGGGCGTACCTTGTATCCTATGACATCTGACTCGTTGTCTTTAGACTTGACCGGCTCCCAGTTTAGAGACACGTTCGTTCCTTCCTGAATCCACATGAGGTTGGCTGGAGGCTGGACTGGAGCTGATTAGAAAGCACAGAGATCAATTAACAATACAACTAAATACAAGCACAGGGAGTTTTAATCTATTAGGTCAATTGGGGTACATTTCTGTTTCTTGCGTGCACAATAAAATAGAATATGTCTAATATTAATCAATCAATCAAATGTATTTATAAAGCCCTTCTTACATCAGCTGAAGTCACAAAGTGCTATACAGAAACCCAGCCTAAAACCCCAAACAGCAAGAAATGCAGGTGTAGAAGCATGGTGGCTAGGAAAAACTCCCTAGAAAGGCCAAAACCTAGGAAGAAACCTAGAGAGGAACCAGGCTATGAGTGGTGGCCAGTCCTCTTTTGGCTGTGCCGGGTGGAGATTATAACAGAACATGGAAAGATGTTTTTATTTTATTTTTATTTCACCTTTATTTAACCAGGTAGGCTAGTTGAGAACAAGTTCTCATTTGTAACTGCGACCTGGCCAAGATAAAGCATAGCAATTCGATACAAACAACACAGAGTTACACATGGAATAAACAAAACATACAGTCAATAATACAGTAGAACAAAATAAAACAAAAACTCTATATACAGTGTGTGCAAATGAGGTAAGTTAAGGCAATAAATAGGCCATGGTGGCAAAGTAATTACAATATAGCAATTAGACACTGGAATGGTAGATGTGCAGAAGATGAGTGTGCAAGTAGGGATACTGGGGTGCAAAGGAGCTAAATAAATAAATACAGTATGGGGATGAGGTAGGTAGATAGATGGGCTGTTTACAGATGGGCTATGTACAGGTGCAGTGATCTGTGAGCTGCTCTGACAGCTGGTGCTTAAAGCTAGTGAGGGAGATATGAGTCTCCAGCTTCAGAGATTTTTGCAGTTCCTTCCAGTCATTGGCAACAGAGAACTGGAAGGAAAGACGACCAAATGAGGAATTGGCTTTGGGGGTGACCAGTGAGATATACCTGCTGGAGCTTGCTACGAGTGGGTGCTGCTATGGTGACCAGTGAGCTGAGATAAGGCGGGGCTTTACCTAGCAGAGACTTGTAGATAACTTGTAGCCAGTGAGTTTGGCGACGAGTATGAATCGAGGGCCAACCAACGAGTGCGTACAGGTTGCAATGGTGTGTAGTGTATGGGGCTTTGGTGACAAAACGGATGGCACTGTGATAGACTGCATCCAATTTGTTGAGTAGAGTGTTTAAGGCTATTTTATCGATGACATCACCGAAGTCGAGGATCGGTAGGATGGTCAGTTTTACGAGAGTATGTTTGGCAGCATGAGTGAAGGATGCTTTGTTGCGATATAGAAAGCCAATTCTACAGTGAGGGAAAAAAGTATTTGATCCCCTGCTGATTTTGTACGTTTGCCCACTGACAAAGAAATGATCAGTCTATAATTTTAATGGTAGGTTTATTTGAACAGTGAGAGACAGAATAACAACAACAAAAATCAAGAAAAACGCATGTCAAAAATGTTATAAGATGATTTGCATTTGAATGAGGGAAATAAGTATTTGACCCCTCTGCAAAACATGACTTAGTACTTGGTGGCAAAACCCTTGTTGGCAATCACAGAGGTCAGACGTTTTTTGTAGTTGGCCACCAGATTTGCACACATCTCAGGAGGGATTTTGTCCCACTCCTCTTTGCAGATCTTCTCCAAGTCATTAAGTTTCGAGGCTGACGTTTGGCAACTCGAACCTTCAGCTCCCTCCACAGATTTTCTATGGGATTAAGGTCTGGAGACTGGCTAGGCCACACCAGGACCTTAATGTGCTTCTTCTTGAGCCACTCCTTTGTTGCCTTGGCCGTGTGTTTTGGGTCATTGTCATGCTGGAATACCCATCCACGACCCATTTTCAATGCCCTGGTTGAGGGAAGGAGGTTCTCACCCAAGATTTGACGGTACATGGCCACGTCCATCGCCCCTTTGATGCGGTGAAGTTGTCCTGTCCCCTTAGCAGAAAAACACCCCCAAAGCATAATGTTTCCACCTCCATGTTTGACGGTGGGGATGGTGTTCTTGGGGTCATAGGCAGCATTCCTCCTCCTCCAAACACGGCGAGTTGAGTTGATGCCAAAGAGCTCCATTTTGGTCTCATCTGACCACAACACTTTCACCCAGTTGTCCTCTGAATCATTCAGATTTTCACTGGCAAACTTCCCGACGGGCATGTATATGTGCTTTCTTGAGCAGGGGGACCTTGCGGGCGCTGCAGGATTTCAGTCCTTCACGGCATAGTGTGTTACCAATTGTTTTCTTGGTGACTATGGTCCCAGCTGCCTTGAGATCAGTGACAAGATCCTCTGGGCTGATTCCTCACCGTTCTCATGATCATTGCAACTCCACGAGGTGAGATCTTGCATGGAGCCCCAGGCCGAGGGAGATTGACAGTTCTTTTGTGTTTCTTCCATTTGCAAATAATCGCACCAACTGTTGTCACCTTCTCACCAAGTTGCTTGGCGATGGTCTTGTTGCCCATTCCAGCCTTGTGTAGGTCTACAATCTTGTCCCTGACATCCTTGGAGACCTCTTTGGTCTTGGCCATGGTGGAGAGTTTGGAATCTGATTGATTGATTGCTTCTGTGGACAGGTGTCTTTTATACAGGTAACAAGGTGAGATTAGGAGCACTCCCTTTAAGAGTGTGCTCCTAATCTCAGCTTGTTACCTATATAAAAGACACCTGTGAGCCAGAAATCTTTCTGATTGAGAGGGGGTCAAGTACTTATTTCCCTCATTAAATTGAAAATCAATTGATAACATTTTTTACATGCGTTTTTCTGGATTTTTTGTTGTTATTCTGTCTCTCACTGTTCGAATAAACCTACCATTAAAATGATAGACTGATC
This sequence comes from Salmo salar, assembly GCF_965601325.2. NCBI lineage: Eukaryota > Metazoa > Chordata > Actinopteri > Salmoniformes > Salmonidae > Salmo > Salmo salar. The sequence continues at coordinate 164,077,428 of NC_138299.1, forward strand.
ATTTCTTTGTCAGTGGGCAAACGTACAAAATCAGCAGGGGATCAAATACTTTTTTCCCTCACTGTAGATTTAATTTTGGATTGGAGATGCTTAATGTGAGTCTGGAAGGAGAGTTTACAGTCTAACCAGACACCTAGGTATTTGTAGTTGTCCATGTATTCTAAGTCAGAGCCGTCCAGAGTAGTGATGCTGGACGGGCGAGCAGGTGCGGGCAGTGATCGATTGAATAGCATGCATGTAGTTTTACTTGCGTTTAAGAGCAGTTGGAGGCTACGGAAGGAGAGTTGTATGGCATTGAAGCTCGTCTGGAGGTTAGTTAACACAGTGTCCAAAGAGGGGCCAGAAGTATACAGAATGGTGTCGTCTGCGTAGAGGTGGATCAGAGAATCACCAGCAGCAAGAGAAACATCATTGATGTATACAGAGAAGAGAGTCGGCCCGAGAATTGAACCCTGTGGCACCCCCATAGAGACTGCTAGAGGTCCGGACAACAGGCCCTCCGATTTGACACACTGAACTCTATCAGAGAAGTAGTTGGTAAACCAGGCGTGGCAATCATTTGAGAAACCAAGGCTGTCGAGTCTGCCAATAACAATGTGGTGATTGACAGAGTCAAAAGCCTTGGCCAGGTCGATGAATACGACTGCACAGTAATGTCTCTTATCGATGGCGGTTATGATATCGTTTAGAATCTTGAGCGTGGCTGAGGTGCACCCATGACCAGCTCTGAAACCAGATTGCATATCGGAGAAGATACAGTGGGATTCGAAATAGTCACTGATCTGTTTGTTAACTTGGCTTTTTCGAAGACCTTAGAAAGACAGGGTAGGATAGATATAGGTCTGTAACAGTTTGGGTCTAGAGTGTCACCCCCTTTGAAGAGGGGGATGACCGTGGCAGCTTTCCAATCTTTGGGAATCTAAGACGATACGAAAGAGAGGTTGAACAGCCTAGTAATAGGGGTTGCAACAATTTCGGCAGATAATTTTAGAAAGAGTTGGTCCAGATTGTCTAGCCCGGCTGATTTGTAGGGGTCCAGATTTTGCAGCTCTTTCAGAACATCAGCTATCTGGATTTGGGTGAAGGAGAAATGGTGGGGGCTTTGGCGGGTTGCTGTGGAGGGTGCTGGGCAGATGACCGGAGTAAGGGTAGCCAGGTGGAAAGCATGGCTAGCCGTAGAGAAATGCTCATTGAAATTCTTAATTATAGTGGATTTATCAGTGGTGACAGTGTTTCCTAGCCTCAGAGCAGTGGGCAGCTGGGAGGAGGTGCTCTTATTCTCCATGGACTTTACAGTGTCCCAGAACCTTTTCGAGTTAGTACTACAGGATGCAAATTTCTGTTTAAAAAAGCTAGCCTTAGCTTTCCTAACTACCTGTGTATATTTGTTCCTAACTTCCCTAAAAAGTTGCATATCACGGGGGCAAATCGATGCTAATGCAGAACGCCACAGGATGTTTTTGTGCTGGTCAAGGGCAGACAGGTCTGGAGTGAACCAAGGCCTATATCTATTCCTAGTTCTACATTTTTTTGAGTGGGGCATGCTTATTTAAGATGGCGAGGAAAGCACTTTTAAAGAATAGCCAGGCATCATCTACTGACGGGATGAGGTCAAGTGTCATTCCAGGATACCCCGGCCAGGTCGATTAGAAAGGCCTGCTTGCAGAAGAGTTTTAGGGAGTGTTTGACAGTGATGAGGGGTGGTAATTTGGTTACAGACCCATTACGGATGCAGGCAATGAGGCAGTGATCGCTGAGATCTTGATTGAAAACAGCAGAGGTGTATTTGGAGGGCGAGTTAGTTAGGATGACATCTATGAGGGTGCCCGTGTATACGGATTTGGGGTTGTACCTGGTAAATTCATTGATAATTTGTGTGAGATTGAGGGCATCAAGCTTAGATTGTAGGATGGCCGGGGTGTTAAGCATGTCCCAGTTTAGGTCACCTAGTAGCACGAGCTCAGAAGATAGATGGGGGGCAATCAATTCACATATGGTATTGAGGGCACAGCTGGGGGCAGAGGTCTATAGCAAGCGGCAACAGTGAGAGACTTGTTTCTGGAAAGGTGAATTTTTAGAAGTAGAAGCTCGAATTGTTTAGGTACAGACTTGGATAGTAATACAGAACTCTGCAGGCTATCTTTGCAGTAGATTGCAACACCGGCCCCTTTGGCAGTTCTATCTTGGCGGAAAATGTTACAGTTAACGATGGAGATTTCAGGGTTTTTGGTGGTTTTCCTAAGCCAGGATTCAGACACGGCTAAGACATCTGGGTTGGCAGAGTGTGCTAAAGCAGTGAGTAAAACAAATTTAGGGAATAGGCTTCTAATGTTAACATGCATGAAACCAAGGCTTTTACGGTTACAGAAGTCAACAAATGAGAGCACCTGGGGAGTGGGAGTGGAGCTAGGCACTCCAGGATCTGGTTTAACCTCTACATCACCAGAGGAACAGAGGAGAAGTAGGCAAAGGGTACGGCTAAAGGCTATGAGAACTGGCCGTCTAGCACGTTCAGAACAGAGAGTAAAAAGGAGCAGGTTTCTGGGCACGATAGCATAGATTGAAGGCGTAGTGTACAGACACAGGTAAGGTAGGATGTGAGTACATTGGAGGTAAACCTAAGCATTGAGTAATGATGAGAGAGATATAGTCTCTAGAGTCGTTTAAAACAGGTGATGTCATCACATATGTAGGAGGTGGAACAACATGGTTGGTTAAGGCATATTGAGCAGAGCTAGAGGCTCTACAGTGAAATAAGACAGTAATCACCAACCAGGACAGTAATGGACGAGGCATATTGATATTAGAGAGAGGCATGCGTAGCCAAGTGAACATATGGGTCCAGTGAGTGGTTGGGCTGACTGGGGACACGGCGATTCAGACAGTTAGCAGGCCGATGCTAACAAGCTAACAGTTAGTAGGCCAGGGCTAAACAAGCTAGCAGTTAGCAGACCGGGGCTGGCAAGCTAGCAGTTAGCAGACCGGGGAAAGCAAGCTAGCAGTTAGCAGACCTGGGCTAGCAAGTTAGCCTTTGGGGGACGTTGCAACGGGGGTAAGTCTGTTTTTGCCTCTTCGTGCGGTGACGTCGATAGACCAGTCGTGGAATTAGTAGGATTCCAAGTAGCTCTAGGTAGCTAGTAGGCCGCGGTTAGCAGAATGGGCCTTCAGCGGACGTCATGCCTGAGGGGCCTGTTGGAATTCTCGGGCAGATTATGTCGGTATTCCAGTCGTAGAGGATCGGCGGTGTTCCATGCCCCGTACCGGTAGTAGAAGGGGTCCGGATATTGTAGCCCAGGGCTTCGTTGGTAGCTCAGGAGCCCTGGCCGGGCTAGCTTCAGGCTAATTGTTGCTTGCTCCGGGATGGAAACGCTAGCCAGGAGTAGTCACCCGGGATTACGGTTAGCTAGTTGCGAAGATCCAGATGAAAATGTTCATAGTTTGCGGTAGGAATCCGGGGAAATGGAGAAGGAAAAATATATATATATATATATAGGTCCGTTATGCTCTGGTTTGAGTCACGTTGTTCGAACTGGAGAGAGCTTTCCGAGCTAAAGGTTAGCTGATGACCGCTAGCAATGGTTTGCTGACTGATAGCTGGTAGGTAGTTAGCTGACTAGCTTCAGTTGAGGGATTCCAGATCCGAAGTAAATAGAAATACTTTAGAAAAAAAAAATGATCTACGCCACATTGGGTGAGGCGGGTTGCAGGAGAGTATTTCCAAGTTGAGGTTTAGAAAAATATTTTAAAAAGATATGCGAAGAAAAAGATGTAAAAAGATATATACAAGGGACACGACAGGACAAAGACGTCTGACTGCTACGTCATCTTGGATTGCGCATCGAATGAGAAAATGTCTCCATATCAGAATCAGCATCGAAATCACCTTTATCAGAATCACCTTTAATTGTCAAGTACATGTAACTGTACCAGGAATTTGACTTGCATATACAGATATGTCAAAGGAGGGAATGTATCTATATACAGTATGGTTGGTATGAGGGAATGTATCTATATACAGTATGGTTGGTATGAGGGAATGTATCTATATACAGTATGGTTGGTATGAGGGAATGTATCTATATACAGTATGGTTGGTATGAGGGAATGTATCTATATACAGTATGGTTGGTATGAGGGAATGTATTTACATACAATGTGGCTGGTATGACTGGTGTACTCACTGTCTTTCCTGGTCTTTGCAGAGCTAGGTGTGCTGGCTGGTAGTGTGTGAGTTGGTAGTGTGTGAGTTACCGTACTCACTGTCTTTCCTGGTCTTTGCAGAGCTAGGTGTGCTGGCTGGTAGTGTGTGAGTTGGTAGTGTGTGAGTTACCGTACTCACTGTCTTTCCTGGTCTTTGCAGAGCTAGGTGTGCTGGCTGGTAGTGTGTGAGTTGGTAGTGTGTGAGTTACCGTACTCACGATCTTTCTTGGTCTTGGCGGTGCTAGCGGTTGATGCAGGGCCCTGGCCAATACTGTTGAAGCCTCTGACTGTGATGACGTACACACTGTTCCCCTCCAACCCTGTCAGCACCATAGACGTCTCGTTCCCGGCTGTCTTCTTCTTCTTCCCTGACTCCTGCTCACCGTCCTTCCTGTAGCTCACCTGAGGGAAAGGAAGAGTTGGGCAAGGTTCTTTCCAATGACTGTTTTCTTTATCCTAGTATTTAGTACAGAGGTGAAATGTAAAAATCTCTGAGAATATAGTACATGTACACAAACAAGAACACAAACGTGCACGAATGCACGAATGCACACACACACAAACACAGACAGGCACACACACACTCACCTCGTATCCTCGTGGTCTCCCAGGACCAGGGTTGATCGGTCTCCAAGTGACCTTAATTTCCTTAGAGGAAATGCTGGAAGCTTTCACCTCAGATGGGGCGTCCCTGGGCTCTGTGGAGGGAAACACACACACACACAGTCAACCTTAGAAACCCCAGGAATTATGATGTCACACTATAACTGCTGCTAGCCCTTCTATCTGTATACAGAATGATGGATAGAGTGGAAATGTAGATATTTACACTACAGACACTAATACAGAATGATGGATAGAGGTGTGGAAATTGAGATATTTACACTATAGACACTAATACAGAATGATGGATAGAGGTGTTGAAATTGAGATATTTACACTACAGACACTAATATGATTAATGACATTATATGACATTATCATTATAATGAGGGGATTTAAAAGGCATACTATGAACATCAATCAGTTGTCATGACTCTCCTGTGAAGATCTGAAGGATCAGATTACAGTGGGTCCGCTCTACAGCACCCTCACTGACAGGCTCAAGGTTACCAGTGTTCAGACTGACAGGCTTAGTGTTACCAGTGTTCAGACTGACAGGCTTAGTGTTACCAGACAGTGTTCAGACTGACAGGCTTAGTGTTACCAGACAGTGTTCAGACTGACAGGCTTAGTGTTACCAGACAGTGTTCAGACTGACAGGCTCAAGGTTACCAGACAGTGTTCAGACTGACAGGCTTAGTGTTACCAGACAGTGTTCAGACTGACAGGCTTAGTGTTACCAGACAGTGTTCAGACTGACAGGCTCAGTGTTACCAGACAGTGTTCAGACTGACAGGCTCAGTGTTACCAGACAGTGTTCAGACTGACAGGCTCAGTGTTACCAGACAGTGTTCAGACTGACAGGCTTAGTGTTACCAGACAGTGTTCAGACTGACAGGCTTAGTGTTACCAGACAGTGTTCAGACTGACAGGCTCAGTGTTACCAGACAGTGTTCAGACTGACAGGCTCAGTGTTACCAGACAGTGTTCAGACTGACAGGCTTAGTGTTACCAGACAGTGTTCAGACTGACAGGCTCAGTGTTACCAGACAGTGTTCAGACTGACAGGCTTAGTGTTACCAGACAGTGTTCAGACTGACAGGCTCAGTGTTACCAGACAGTGTTCAGACTGACAGGCTTAGTGTTACCAGACAGTGTTCAGACTGACAGGCTCAGTGTTACCAGACAGTGTTCAGACTGACAGGCTTAGTGTTACCAGACAGTGTTCAGACTGACAGGCTCAGTGTTACCAGACAGTGTTCAGACTGACAGGCTCTATCATGACTCTCCTGTTCAGATCTGAAAGATCAGGTTACAGTGGGTCCACTCTACGGTGCTCTCTCCCGTAGAGGGGGAGAGGGATGGAGTTGGCCGTTTTATGACAGTCGTAAATACCTTGTAGAAACTCCGCCTTTGGGCTTTGCAGGAGGAGGGGAAAGAAACCACTTTGTTTCAAGGAGATTCCTCCCGCCAAAACCGTAACATCACAAGGTTGAATAATTAAACAATATTTCTGTAATCCAAACAATTGGAATGGTCCGTGGGTACGGACAGTCTGCAGATGTTTAAGTACTTTAGTCTAGTAAACTCTTCCGAGGACGAGAAGACAAAGAACAATTTACTCTCACCACTATACTGTAGACACCTCTATTCTAACGAACAGAGCCCGCTGAACAATGCGGGGTAGACCTATGGAGGATCCGTCCTCACAGACACTCCAAAACCTACTACAACTACAAAGGACGTGGTGACTTCTGTTGGACAACCAGAGATTTTCTGTCGAATTACTCCCCGTAGATGGATTGAGTGTTTTCAACAGAGAGACAGCAAAGACATACACACGTAAATATGTATATTGAAATTATTTCGAATGAGCGGATATTCATGTGCAAAGTATTCTTTGCTCTGCTTTGCTTTATCTTGGCCAGGTCGCAGTTGTAAATGAGAACTTGCTCTCAACTGGCCTACCTGGTTAAATAAAGGACTTGTTCTCAACTGGCCAACCTGGTTAAATAAAGGACTTGTTCTCTACTGGCCTACCTGGTTAAATAAAGGTGAAATAAAAAATAAAATAATTTTCTTTGCCATCAGCATAGTTATCAGCTGTATGTACGTTAATGAAGTTCTTTGTCTTTTCTTCTGCTCTTTCTTACATGCCCCTCCCTTTCCCTCTCTTTTGAATCGGCCATTTTGTGTAACAAGCCATCATATCGGTTTAGTCCACTAGGGGCTTTTTATTGCGTTGTGTCGTAATCAATGTTTAAGCTTTCCTGTTTGTGTGTTTATGTAATTCTGTATTATTATTTAGTTAGTTGGTAAATAAATAAAGTATTAAGCCAATTTGTATATCGCTGATTCATCATTTATGCTGGGGTTCGTGCAGATATCCAAGAGTTTTGAAACATTCAGAATGAGACTGATATGAGGTAATAAGAATGAATTCATTGACTGTGACTGAGAGATATTTATATGTTCAGAGTTTAGTCGGGAGATAGTAACTCGGTAAATAACTATTCACATATCATAGCATATCAGCCATTCATACTGTATATAGTATTTCAATCCCAGGGAGGTCAAAGGATATGTTGGAATAAAGTGATATGTAGAAAGTGGTCATTCCAAGTGAAATCTTATTCCAAGTCCTTCCATGGAGGGCTGTGTCTGCTGCTTGCTGTTATTTCTCCAATAAACAACCTCTCTGACAGAAAAGGGCCTGTGTGGCATCAATATGAGTCAGAAATATTAATTCCAAGTATACCATTCTAAAAGGACGTATTTGGCTGTTTTTGGAGCCTTTGTTCATGTTTTTCAGGGCACCCATACTACACAATGAGGATGGGGAAGTGATTTGCTGTTTGGGGTAAGTTTTACAAAAACTAGTGAAATCACAAACAAAAGGTGTCTGGACCATTCTATAACATACCATTTAAACAGTGACGTGTATTCATGGATACTAAGTGAAACCAGACTTCCCCCAAAAATTCACCAATAATAAAAGAAAAAAACATGTACAATTATTTATCTTTCATCTCTCTGTGTTTCATCATTTTCGTTCAATTCGCAAGAAGCTGAATGTATCTCACTGGAGAAAGCATCCGAGCGAGGGAAACAGCGTCCATATGTGTAGCCCATCTATCTGATGCTGTCTGGTCAAAAAGAGTAGCATTGAATGCAATGGAAGCTAGCGAGCATTTGGCCTCCCTTGATAAAAAAAAGGAAATAATACCCAATCAGTATTGAGCTAAACTGAGGGAGCCCAATCGTGAATGCTCCTGGAGCACCAAAAAAAAGTGTCAAGGGAAGCCAGTTTGGTTTTGGCTTCACATCAATCACATCACATCAAAAGCAAAATGTCATTACTGACAGAAAAAACTTGAATTGTTCCATCTCATTGTGTTGTTGTCTTCTGGTGGCTAGCTAGCTAGCTAAAATTGTCCCTTTCCTAAATTAGCCATGAATGGAGATAGGGGTTTGGACTTGTGGTTTTACTTAATTCTCCATACTGGCCAATGATTATAACAGCGATTCTGATCCAAACATAAATTCATACATTGTGGCCACTTGCCTGAGAGGATGGAAGTTCAATATGTAGCTAGATGTGGTATGCTAATGTTAACTAGCTGACCATTTTCTTGTTTTTGAAATTTACAGATAGCCAGGGGAACACTCCAACACTCAGACATCATTTACAGATAGCCAGGGGCACACTCCAACACTCAGACATCATTACAGATAGCCAGGGGCCCACTCCAACACTCCAACACTCAGACATCATTACAGATAGCCAGGGGCACACTCCAACACTCAGACACTCAGACATCATTACAGATAGCCAGGGGCCCACTCCAACACTCAGACACTCAGACATCATTACAGATAGCCAGGGGCACACTCCAACACTCAGACACTCCATCACTCAGACACTCCAACACTCAGACATAATTTACAGATAGCCAGGGGCCCACTCCAACACTCCATCACTCAGACATCATTACAGATAGCCAGGGGCACACTCCAACACTCAGATATCATTTACAGATAGCCAGGGGAACACTCCAACACTCAGACATCATTACAGATAGCCAGGGGTACACTCCATCACTCAGACACTCAGACATCATTTACAGATAGCCAGGAGCACACTCCAACACTCAGACACTCCAACACTCAGACATCATTACAGATAGCCAGGGGCACACTCCAACACTCAGACATCATTACAGATAGCCAGGGGCACACTCCAACACTCAGACACTCCATCACTCAGACACTCCAACACTCAGACACTCCATCACTCAGACACTCCAACACTCAGACATCATTACAGATAGCCAGGGGCCCACTCCAACACTCAGACATCATTTACAGATAGCCAGGGGCACACTCCAACACTCAGACATCATTTACAGATAGCCAGGGGCACACTCCAACACTCAGACACTCCAACACTCCAACACTCCAACACTCAGACATCATTTACAGATAGCCAGGGGCACACTCCAACACTCAGACATCATTACAGATAGCCAGGGGCACACTCCAACACTCAGACATCATTACAGATAGCCAGGGGCACACTCCAACACTCCATAACTCTTAGGACATGACATAAAAATTCCTTGGACATGACATAAGAGCTAATAGGACATGACATAAGAATTCCTTGGACATGACCAGAGAACTTCTAGGACATGACATAAGAATTTCTTGGACATGACATAAGAACTCCTAGGACATGATATAAGAACTCTTGAGACATGACATAATAACTCCTAGGACATGACATAAGAATTCCTTGGACATGACATAGAAACTTCTAGGACATGACATAAGAAGTCCACCCCTCAGCAGACACTAGTACATTAGATAAACAGGGGGTAAAGGAGCCACTTCCCTTTGAAGAACGTCAACCTTCCCAACCCCTGTAAAGCCATCCTTAGATGTGTGAGTGCAAGAACTCACCCCCCTCTGCAGAGTACACAGTGACAACTCCACTGAAGGGTCCGTCTCCCTTGTTGTTGTACACGCCCACCTTCACTTCGAAGGGGGTGAGGGGAGGGAAGGTCTCGTCTCTGTACTTGTACGTAGTGGAATCTGCTGATGTCACCATCTTCTCCTTCCATCCTCGCGTCCCATTGGCTCGGAATGCCACGATGTAGCCAAAGCCCTCGCCATTCTGGAACTCCTCAGACACAGGCTGGAAAACAAGGAAAGAGATACCGTTTTATTTGATTGGACATAAAACTCAAATCAATAACCACAACATTGGTCATTTAAATAGCTGAATACATTCATTTACATTCATAAATGAATTAATCTGTTCAAATATCAGCCCAGCCTGCTGTAGATATTAATACTTGTATTGTATTGAAGTAGGATCCTTATAGGAGCCTATCTCGCCGCTCATATCTAGCTTACAATATCATAATACAGATAGTTGTATCTAGAGCACCTTGTACCAACAGCACCTTGTATCAACAGCACCTTGTACCTAGAGCACCTTGTATCAACAGCACCTTGTACCTAGAGCGCCTTGTATCAACAGCACCTTGTACCTAGAGCGCCTTGTATCAACAGCACCTTGTACCTAGAGCACCTTGTACCTAGAGCGCCTTGTATCAACAGCACCTTGTATCAACAGCACCTTGTATCAACAGCACCTTGTATCAACAGCGCCTTGTATCAACAGCACCTTGTACCTAGAGCACCTTGTACCTAGAGCGCCTTGTACCAACAGCACCTTGTACCTAGAGCGCCTTGTATCAACCTCACCTTGTACCTAGAGCGCCTTGTATCAACAGCACCTTGTACCTAGAGCACCTTGTACCTAGAGCGCCTTGTATCAACCTCACCTTGTACCTAGAGCGCCTTGTACCAACAGCACCTTGTACCTAGAGCGCCTTGTATCAACCTCACCTTGTACCTAGAGCGCCTTGTATCAACAGCACCTTGTACCTAGAGCACCTTGTACCTAGAGCGAATCAAAAAGAGAGTAGAGATTTGAGAGTACATGGAAATATCATCCCTTTAACCCTGCTTGGTTTGACCGCTGAGCTAAACATCTTGATGAATGCTTTTCCAACAGTCTTAAAGGAGTTCCCACATATACTGAGCACTTGTTGGCTGCTTTTCCTTTACTCTGCGGTCCAACTCATCCCAAACCATCTCAATTGGGTTGAGGTCGGGTGGTTGTGGAGGCCAGGTCATCTGATGCAGCACTACATCACTCTCCTTGGTCAAATAGCCCTTACACAGCCTGGAGGTGTGTTGGGTCATTGTCCTGTTGAAAAACAAATGATAGTCCCACTAAGAGCAAACCAGATGGGATGGCGTATCGCTGCAGAATGCTGTGGCAGCCATGCTGGTTAAGTGTGCCTTGAATTCTAAATAAATCATAGACAGTGTCACCAGCAAAGCAACCCCACACCATCACATCTCCTCCTCCATGCTTCATGGTGGGAACCACACATGCAGAGATCATCTGTTCACCAACCAAAAATCCCCATGATATCTGCCCACATAACATAGTTATACCAATCCCCATGAGAGATGCCCACATAACATAGTTATACCAATCTCCATGAGAGATGCCCACATATAGTGCATTCGGAAAGTATTCAGACCCCTTCACTTTTTCCACATTTTGTTGTTACAGCCTTAATCTAAAATGTATTAAATCGTTTTTTTCCCCATCAATCTACACATAATATCTCATGATGATAAAGCAAAAACAGGTTTTAACACATTTTTGCAAAAAAAAAGAGGAAAAATATCACATTTCCATAAGTATTCAGACCCTTTACTCAGTACTTTGTTGAAGCACCTTTGGCAGCGATTACAGCCTCAAGTCGTCTTGGGTATGACGCTACAAGCTTGGCACACCTGTATTTGGGGAGTTTCTCCCATTCTGCTCTGCAGATCCTCTCAAGCTCTGTCAGGTTGGATGGGGAGCGTCGCTGCACAGCTATTTTCAGGTCTCTCCAGAGATGTTCGATCAGGTTAAATTCCGTGCTCTGGCTGGATCACTCAAGGACATTCAGAGACTTCTCCCGAAGCCACTCCTGTGTTGTCTTGGCTGTGTGCTTAAGGGTCGTTGTCCTGTTGGAAGGTGAACCTTCACCCCAGTCTGAGGTCCTGAGCGCTCTGGAGCAGGTTTTCATTAAGGATCTCTCTGTACTTTGCTTGACTCTATACAGGAATATTAATACAGTGTTCTGCATGGGAGACCAACTGATTCAGAACAGACTGCCTCTATACAGGAATATTAATACAGTGTTCTGCATGGGAGACCAACTGATTCAGAACAGACTGCCTCTATACAGGAATATTAATACAGTGTTCTGCATGGGAGACCAACTGATTCAGAACAGGCTGCCTCTATACAGGAATATTAATACAGTGTTCTGCATGGGAGACCAACTGATTCAGAACAGACTGCCTCTATACAGGAATATTAATACAGTGTTCTGCATGGGAGACCAACTGATTCAGAACAGACTGCCTCTATACAGGAATATTAATACAGTGTTCTGCATGGGAGACCAACTGATTCAGAACAGGCTGCCTCTATACAGGAATATTAATACAGTGTTCTGCATGGGAGACCAACTGATTCAGAACAGACTGCCTCTATACAGGAATATTAATACAGTGTTCTGCATGGGAGACCAACTGATTCAGAACAGACTGCCTCTATACAGGAATATTAATACAGTGTTCTGCATGGGAGACCAACTGATTCAGAACAGGCTGCCTCTATACAGGAATATTAATACAGTGTTCTGCATGGGAGACCAACTGATTCAGAACAGACTGCCTCTATACAGGAATATTAATACAGTGTTCTGCATGGGAGACCAACTGATTCAGAACAGGCTGCCTCTATACAGGAATATTAATACAGTGTTCTGCATGGGAGACCAACTGATTCAGAACAGGCTGCCTCTATACAGGAATATTAATACAGTGTTCTGCATGGGAGACCAACTGATTCAGAACAGACTGCCTCTATACAGGAATATTAATACAGTGTTCTGCATGGGAGACCAACTGATTCAGAACAGGCTGCCTCTATACAGGAATATTAATACAGTGTTCTGCATGGGAGACCAACTGATTCAGAACAGGCTGCCTCTATACAGGAATATTAATACAGTGTTCTGCATGGGAGACCAACTGATTCAGAACAGACTGCCTCTATACAGGAATATTAATACAGTGTTCTGCATGGGAGACCAACTGATTCAGAACAGACTGCCTCTATACAGGAATATTAATACAGTGTTCTGCATGGGAGACCAACTGATTCAGAACAGACTGCCTCTATACAGGAATATTAATACAGTGTTCTGCATGGGAGACCAACTGATTCAGAACAGACTGCCTCTATACAGGAATATTAATACAGTGTTCTGCATCGGAGACCAACTGATTCAGAACAGACTGCCTCTATACAGGAATATTAATACAGTGTCCTGCATGGGAGACCAACTGATTCAGAACAGACTGCCTCTATACAGGAATATTAATACAGTGTTCTGCATGGGAGACCAACTGATTCAGAACAGACTGCCTCTATACAGGAATATTAATACAGTGTTCTGCATGGGAGACCAACTGATTCAGAACAGACTGCCTCTATACAGGAATATTAATACAGTGTTCTGCATGGGAGACCAACTGATTCAGAACAGACTGCCTCTATACAGGAATATTAATACAGTGTTCTGCATGGGAGACCAACTGATTCAGAACAGACTGCCTCTATACAGGAATATTAATACAGTGTTCTGCATGGGAGACCAACTGATTCAGAACAGACTGCCTCTATACAGGAATATTAATACAGTGTTCTGCATGGGAGACCAACTGATTCAGAACAGACTGCCTCTATACAGGAATATTAATACAGTGTTCTGCATGGGAGACCAACTGATTCAGAACAGACTGCCTCTATACAGGAATATTAATACAGTGTTCTGCATGGGAGACCAACTGATTCAGAACAGACTGCCTCTATACAGGAATATTAATACAGTGTTCTGCATGGGAGACCAACTGATTCAGAACAGGCTGCCTCTATACAGGAATATTAATACAGTGTTCTGCATGGGAGACCAACTGATTCAGAACAGACTGCCTCTATACAGGAATATTAATACAGTGTTCTGCATGGGAGACCAACTGATTCAGAACAGACTGCCTCTATACAGGAATATTAATACAGTGTTCTGCATGGGAGACCAACTGATTCAGAACAGACTGCCTCTATACAGGAATATTAATACAGTGTTCTGCATGGGAGACCAACTGATTCAGAACAGACTGCCTCTATACAGGAATATTAATACAGTGTTCTGCATGGGAGACCAACTGATTCAGAACAGACTGCCTCTATACAGGAATATTAATACAGTGTTCTGCATGGGAGACCAACTGATTCAGAACAGACTGCCTCTATACAGGAATATTAATACAGTGTTCTGCATGGGAGACCAACTGATTCAGAACAGACTGCCTCTATACAGGAATATTAATACAGTGTTCTGCATGGGAGACCAACTGATTCAGAACAGGCTGCCTCTATACAGGAATATTAATACAGTGTTCTGCATGGGAGACCAACTGATTCAGAACAGACTGCCTCTATACAGGAATATTAATACAGTGTTCTGCATGGGAGACCAACTGATTCAGAACAGACTGCCTCTATACAGGAATATTAATACAGTGTTCTGCATGGGAGACCAACTGATTCAGAACAGACTGCCTCTATACAGGAATATTAATACAGTGTTCTGCATGGGAGACCAACTGATTCAGAACAGACTGCCTCTATACAGGAATATTAATACAGTGTTCTGCATGGGAGACCAACTGATTCAGAACAGGCTGCCTCTATACAGGAATATTAATACAGTGTTCTGCATGGGAGACCAACTGATTCAGAACAGACTGCCTCTATACAGGAATATTAATACAGTGTTCTGCATGGGAGACCAACTGATTCAGAACAGACTGCCTCTATACAGGAATATTAATACAGTGTTCTGCATGGGAGACCAACTGATTCAGAACAGGCTGCCTCTATACAGGAATATTAATACAGTGTTCTGCATGGGAGACCAACTGATTCAGAACAGACTGCCTCTATACAGGAATATTAATACAGTGTTCTGCATGGGAGACCAACTGATTCAGAACAGACTGCCTCTATACAGGAATATTAATACAGTGTTCTGCATGGGAGACCAACTGATTCAGAACAGGCTGCCTCTATACAGGAATATTAATACAGTGTTCTGCATGGGAGACCAACTGATTCAGAACAGGCTGCCTCTATACAGGAATATTAATACAGTGTTCTGCATGGGAGACCAACTGATTCAGAACAGGCTGCCTCTATACAGGAATATTAATACAGTGTTCTGCATGGGAGACCAACTGATTCAGAACAGACTGCCTCTATACAGGAATATTAATACAGTGTTCTGCATGGGAGACCAACTGATTCAGAACAGACTGCCTCTATACAGGAATATTAATACAGTGTTCTGCATGGGAGACCAACTGATTCAGAACAGACTGCCTCTATACAGGAATATTAATACAGTGTTCTGCATGGGAGACCAACTGATTCAGAACAGACTGCCTCTATACAGGAATATTAATACAGTGTTCTGCATGGGAGACCAACTGATTCAGAACAGACTGCCTCTATACAGGAATATTAATACAGTGTTCTGCATGGGAGACCAACTGATTCAGAACAGGCTGCCTCTATACAGGAATATTAATACAGTGTTCTGCATGGGAGACCAACTGATTCAGAACAGACTGCCTCTATACAGGAATATTAATACAGTGTTCTGCATGGGAGACCAACTGATTCAGAACAGACTGCCTCTATACAGGAATATTAATACAGTGTTCTGCATGGGAGACCAACTGATTCAGAACAGACTGCCTCTATACAGGAATATTAATACAGTGTTCTGCATGGGAGACCAACTGATTCAGAACAGACTGCCTCTATACAGGAATATTAATACAGTGTTCTGCATGGGAGACCAACTGATTCAGAACAGACTGCCTCTATACAGGAATATTAATACAGTGTTCTGCATGGGAGACCAACTGATTCAGAACAGACTGCCTCTATACAGGAATATTAATACAGTGTTCTGCATGGGAGACCAACTGATTCAGAACAGACTGCCTCTATACAGGAATATTAATACAGTGTTCTGCATGGGAGACCAACTGATTCAGAACAGGCTGCCTCTATACAGGAATATTAATACAGTGTTCTGCATGGGAGACCAACTGATTCAGAACAGACTGCCTCTATACAGGAATATTAATACAGTGTTCTGCATGGGAGACCAACTGATTCAGAACAGGCTGCCTCTATACAGGAATATTAATACAGTGTTCTGCATGGGAGACCAACTGATTCAGAACAGACTGCCTCTATACAGGAATATTAATACAGTGTTCTGCATGGGAGACCAACTGATTCAGAACAGACTGCCTCTATACAGGAATATTAATACAGTGTTCTGCATGGGAGACCAACTGATTCAGAACAGGCTGCCTCTATACAGGAATATTAATACAGTGTTCTGCATGGGAGACCAACTGATTCAGAACAGACTGCCTCTATACAGGAATATTAATACAGTGTTCTGCATGGGAGACCAACTGATTCAGAACAGACTGCCTCTATACAGGAATATTAATACAGTGTTCTGCATGGGAGACCAACTGATTCAGAACAGACTGCCTCTATACAGGAATATTAATACAGTGTTCTGCATGGGAGACCAACTGATTCAGAACAGACTGCCTCTATACAGGAATATTAATACAGTGTTCTGCATGGGAGACCAACTGATTCAGAACAGGCTGCCTCTATACAGGAATATTAATACAGTGTTCTACATGGGAGACCAACTGATTCAGAACAGACTGCCTCTATACAGGAATATTAATACAGTGTTCTGCATGGGAGACCAACTGATTCAGAACAGACTGCCTCTATACAGGAATATTAATACAGTGTTCTGCATGGGAGACCAACTGATTCAGAACAGACTGCCTCTATACAGGAATATTAATACAGTGTTCTACATGGGAGACCAACTGATTCAGAACAGACTGCCTCTATACAGGAATATTAATACAGTGTTCTGCATGGGAGACCAACTGATTCAGAACAGGCTGCCTCTATACAGGAATATTAATACAGTGTTCTGCATGGGAGACCAACTGATTCAGAACAGACTGCCTCTATACAGGAATATTAATACAGTGTTCTGCATGGGAGACCAACTGATTCAGAACAGACTGCCTCTATACAGGAATATTAATACAGTGTTCTGCATGGGAGACCAACTGATTCAGAACAGGCTGCCTCTATACAGGAATATTAATACAGTGTTCTGCATGGGAGACCAACTGATTCAGAACAGACTGCCTCTATACAGGAATATTAATACAGTGTTCTGCATGGGAGACCAACTGATTCAGAACAGACTGCCTCTATACAGGAATATTAATACAGTGTTCTGCATGGGAGACCAACCGATTCAGAACAGACTGCCTCTATACAGGAATATTAATACAGTGTTCTGCATGGGAGACCAACCGATTCAGAACAGGCTGCCTCTATACAGGAATATTAATACAGTGTTCTGCATGGGAGACCAACCGATTCAGAACAGACTGCCTCTATACAGGAATATTAATACAGTGTTCTGCATGGGAGACCAACTGATTCAGAACAGACTGCCTCTATACAGGAATATTAATACAGTGTTCTGCATGGGAGACCAACTGATTCAGAACAGACTGCCTCTATACAGGAATATTAATACAGTGTTCTGCATGGGAGACCAACTGATTCAGAACAGGCTGCCTCTATACAGGAATATTAATACAGTGTTCTGCATGGGAGACCAACTGATTCAGAACAGACTGCCTCTATACAGGAATATTAATACAGTGTTCTGCATGGGAGACCAACTGATTCAGAACAGACTGCCTCTATACAGGAATATTAATACAGTGTTCTGCATGGGAGACCAACTGATTCAGAACAGACTGCCTCTATACAGGAATATTAATACAGTGTTCTGCATGGGAGACCAACTGATTCAGAACAGACTGCCTCTATACAGGAATATTAATACAGTGTTCTGCATGGGAGACCAACTGATTCAGAACAGACTGCCTCTATACAGGAATATTAATACAGTGTTCTGCATGGGAGACCAACTGATTCAGAACAGACTGCCTCTATACAGGAATATTAATACAGTGTTCTGCATGGGAGACCAACTGATTCAGAACAGACTGCCTCTATACAGGAATATTAATACAGTGTTCTGCATGGGAGACCAACTGATTCAGAACAGGCTGCCTCTATACAGGAATATTAATACAGTGTTCTGCATGGGAGACCAACTGATTCAGAACAGACTGCCTCTATACAGGAATATTAATACAGTGTTCTGCATGGGAGACCAACTGATTCAGAACAGACTGCCTCTATACAGGAATATTAATACAGTGTTCTGCATGGGAGACCAACTGATTCAGAACAGACTGCCTCTATACAGGAATATTAATACAGTGTTCTGCATGGGAGACCAACTGATTCAGAACAGACTGCCTCTATACAGGAATATTAATACAGTGTTCTGCATGGGAGACCAACTGATTCAGAACAGGCTGCCTCTATACAGGAATATTAATACAGTGTTCTGCATGGGAGACCAACTGATTCAGAACAGACTGCCTCTATACAGGAATATTAATACAGTGTTCTGCATGGGAGACCAACTGATTCAGAACAGACTGCCTCTATACAGGAATATTAATACAGTGTTCTGCATGGGAGACCAACTGATTCAGAACAGACTGCCTCTATACAGGAATATTAATACAGTGTTCTGCATGGGAGACCAACTGATTCAGAACAGACTGCCTCTATACAGGAATATTAATACAGTGTTCTGCATGGGAGACCAACTGATTCAGAACAGGCTGCCTCTATACAGGAATATTAATACAGTGTTCTGCATGGGAGACCAACTGATTCAGAACAGACTGCCTCTATACAGGAATATTAATACAGTGTTCTGCATGGGAGACCAACTGATTCAGAACAGACTGCCTCTATACAGGAATATTAATACAGTGTTCTGCATGGGAGACCAACTGATTCAGAACAGACTGCCTCTATACAGGAATATTAATACAGTGTTCTGCATGGGAGACCAACTGATTCAGAACAGACTGCCTCTATACAGGAATATTAATACAGTGTTCTGCATGGGAGACCAACCGATTCAGAACAGACTGCCTCTATACAGGAATATTAATACAGTGTTCTGCATGGGAGACCAACCGATTCAGAACAGGCTGCCTCTATACAGGAATATTAATACAGTGTTCTGCATGGGAGACCAACCGATTCAGAACAGACTGCCTCTATACAGGAATATTAATACAGTGTTCTGCATGGGAGACCAACCGATTCAGAACAGACTGCCTCTATACAGGAATATTAATACAGTGTTCTGCATGGGAGACCAACCGATTCAGAACAGACTGCCTCTATACAGGAATATTAATACAGTGTTCTGCATGGGAGACCAACTGATTCAGAACAGGCTGCCTCTATACAGGAATATTAATACAGTGTTCTGCATGGGAGACCAACTGATTCAGAACAGGCTGCCTCTATACAGGAATATTAATACAGTGTTCTGCATGGGAGACCAACTGATTCAGAACAGACTGCCTCTATACAGGAATATTAATACAGTGTTCTGCATGGGAGACCAACTGATTCAGAACAGACTGCCTCTATACAGGAATATTAATACAGTGTTCTGCATGGGAGACCAACTGATTCAGAACAGACTGCCTCTATACAGGAATATTAATACAGTGTTCTGCATGGGAGACCAACTGATTCAGAACAGACTGCCTCTATACAGGAATATTAATACAGTGTTCTGCATGGGAGACCAACTGATTCAGAACAGGCTGCCTCTATACAGGAATATTAATACAGTGTTCTGCATGGGAGACCAACTGATTCAGAACAGGCTGCCTCTATACAGGAATATTAATACAGTGTTCTGCATGGGAGACCAACTGATTCAGAACAGGCTGCCTCTATACAGGAATATTAATACAGTGTTCTGCATGGGAGACCAGCTGATTCAGAACAGACTGCCTCTATACAGGAATATTAATACAGTGTTCTGCATGGGAGACCAACTGATTCAGAACAGACTGCCTCTATACAGGAATATTAATACAGTGTTCTGCATGGGAGACCAACTGATTCAGAACAGACTGCCTCTATACAGGAATATTAATACAGTGTTCTGCATGGGAGACCAACTGATTCAGAACAGGCTGCCTCTATACAGGAATATTAATACAGTGTTCTGCATGGGAGACCAACTGATTCAGAACAGACTGCCTCTATACAGGAATATTAATACAGTGTTCTGCATGGGAGACCAACTGATTCAGAACAGGCTGCCTCTATACAGGAATATTAATACAGTGTTCTGCATGGGAGACCAACTGATTCAGAACAGACTGCCTCTATACAGGAATATTAATACAGTGTTCTGCATGGGAGACCAACTGATTCAGAACAGGCTGCCTCTATACAGGAATATTAATACAGTGTTCTGCATGGGAGACCAACTGATTCAGAACAGACTGCCTCTATACAGGAATATTAATACAGTGTTCTGCATGGGAGACCAACTGATTCAGAACAGACTGCCTCTATACAGGAATATTAATACAGTGTTCTGCATGGGAGACCAACTGATTCAGAACAGGCTGCCTCTATACAGGAATATTAATACAGTGTTCTGCATGGGAGACCAACTGATTCAGAACAGGCTGCCTCTATACAGGAATATTAATACAGTGTTCTGCATGGGAGACCAACTGATTCAGAACAGACTGCCTCTATACAGGAATATTAATACAGTGTTCTGCATGGGAGACCAACTGATTCAGAACAGACTGCCTCTATACAGGAATATTAATACAGTGTTCTGCATGGGAGACCAACTGATTCAGAACAGACTGCCTCTATACAGGAATATTAATACAGTGTTCTGCATGGGAGACCAACTGATTCAGAACAGACTGCCTCTATACAGGAATATTAATACAGTGTTCTGCATGGGAGACCAACTGATTCAGAACAGACTGCCTCTATACAGGAATATTAATACAGTGTTCTGCATGGGAGACCAACTGATTCAGAACAGACTGCCTCTATACAGGAATATTAATACAGTGTTCTGCATGGGAGACCAACTGATTCAGAACAGACTGCCTCTATACAGGAATATTAATACAGTGTTCTGCATGGGAGACCAACTGATTCAGAACAGGCTGCCTCTATACAGGAATATTAATACAGTGTTCTGCATGGGAGACCAACTGATTCAGAACAGGCTGCCTCTATACAGGAATATTAATACAGTGTTCTGCATGGGAGACCAACTGATTCAGAACAGACTGCCTCTATACAGGAATATTAATACAGTGTTCTGCATGGGAGACCAACTGATTCAGAACAGACTGCCTCTATACAGGAATATTAATACAGTGTTCTGCATGGGAGACCAACTGATTCAGAACAGACTGCCTCTATACAGGAATATTAATACAGTGTTCTGCATGGGAGACCAACTGATTCAGAACAGACTGCCTCTATACAGGAATATTAATACAGTGTTCTGCATGGGAGACCAACTGATTCAGAACAGGCTGCCTCTATACAGGAATATTAATACAGTGTTCTGCATGGGAGACCAACTGATTCAGAACAGACTGCCTCTATACAGGAATATTAATACAGTGTTCTGCATGGGAGACCAACTGATTCAGAACAGACTGCCTCTATACAGGAATATTAATACAGTGTTCTGCATGGGAGACCAACTGATTCAGAACAGACTGCCTCTATACAGGAATATTAATACAGTGTTCTACATGGGAGACCAACTGATTCAGAACAGACTGCCTCTATACAGGAATATTAATACAGTGTTCTGCATGGGAGACCAACTGATTCAGAACAGGCTGCCTCTATACAGGAATATTAATACAGTGTTCTGCATGGGAGACCAACTGATTCAGAACAGACTGCCTCTATACAGGAATATTAATACAGTGTTCTGCATTGGAGACCAACTGATTCAGAACAGACTGCCTCTATACAGGAATATTAATACAGTGTTCTGCATGGGAGACCAACTGATTCAGAACAGACTGCCTCTATACAGGAATATTAATACAGTGTTCTGCATGGGAGACCAACCGATTCAGAACAGACTGCCTCTATACAGGAATATTAATACAGTGTTCTGCATGGGAGACCAACCGATTCAGAACAGGCTGCCTCTATACAGGAATATTAATACAGTGTTCTGCATGGGAGACCAACCGATTCAGAACAGACTGCCTCTATACAGGAATATTAATACAGTGTTCTGCATGGGAGACCAACCGATTCAGAACAGACTGCCTCTATACAGGAATATTAATACAGTGTTCTGCATGGGAGACCAACCGATTCAGAACAGACTGCCTCTATACAGGAATATTAATACAGTGTTCTGCATGGGAGACCAACTGATTCAGAACAGGCTGCCTCTATACAGGAATATTAATACAGTGTTCTGCATGGGAGACCAACTGATTCAGAACAGGCTGCCTCTATACAGGAATATTAATACAGTGTTCTGCATGGGAGACCAACTGATTCAGAACAGACTGCCTCTATACAGGAATATTAATACAGTGTTCTGCATGGGAGACCAACTGATTCAGAACAGACTGCCTCTATACAGGAATATTAATACAGTGTTCTGCATGGGAGACCAACTGATTCAGAACAGACTGCCTCTATACAGGAATATTAATACAGTGTTCTGCATGGGAGACCAACTGATTCAGAACAGGCTGCCTCTATACAGGAATATTAATACAGTGTTCTGCATGGGAGACCAGCTGATTCAGAACAGACTGCCTCTATACAGGAATATTAATACAGTGTTCTGCATGGGAGACCAACTGATTCAGAACAGACTGCCTCTATACAGGAATATTAATACAGTGTTCTGCATGGGAGACCAACTGATTCAGAACAGGCTGCCTCTATACAGGAATATTAATACAGTGTTCTGCATGGGAGACCAACTGATTCAGAACAGGCTGCCTCTATACAGGAATATTAATACAGTGTTCTGCATGGGAGACCAACTGATTCAGAACAGACTGCCTCTATACAGGAATATTAATACAGTGTTCTGCATGGGAGACCAACTGATTCAGAACAGGCTGCCTCTATACAGGAATATTAATACAGTGTTCTGCATGGGAGACCAACTGATTCAGAACAGACTGCCTCTATACAGGAATATTAATACAGTGTTCTGCATGGGAGACCAACTGATTCAGAACAGGCTGCCTCTATACAGGAATATTAATACAGTGTTCTGCATGGGAGACCAACTGATTCAGAACAGACTGCCTCTATACAGGAATATTAATACAGTGTTCTGCATGGGAGACCAACTGATTCAGAACAGGCTGCCTCTATACAGGAATATTAATACAGTGTTCTGCATGGGAGACCAACTGATTCAGAACAGACTGCCTCTATACAGGAATATTAATACAGTGTTCTGCATGGGAGACCAACTGATTCAGAACAGACTGCCTCTATACAGGAATATTAATACAGTGTTCTGCATGGGAGACCAACTGATTCAGAACAGGCTGCCTCTATACAGGAATATTAATACAGTGTTCTGCATGGGAGACCAACTGATTCAGAACAGGCTGCCTCTATACAGGAATATTAATACAGTGTTCTGCATGGGAGACCAACTGATTCAGAACAGACTGCCTCTATACAGGAATATTAATACAGTGTTCTGCATGGGAGACCAACTGATTCAGAACAGACTGCCTCTATACAGGAATATTAATACAGTGTTCTGCATGGGAGACCAACTGATTCAGAACAGACTGCCTCTATACAGGAATATTAATACAGTGTTCTGCATGGGAGACCAACTGATTCAGAACAGGCTGCCTCTATACAGGAATATTAATACAGTGTTCTGCATGGGAGACCAACTGATTCAGAACAGACTGCCTCTATACAGGAATATTAATACAGTGTTCTGCATGGGAGACCAACTGATTCAGAACAGGCTGCCTCTATACAGGAATATTAATACAGTGTTCTGCATGGGAGACCAACTGATTCAGAACAGACTGCCTCTATACAGGAATATTAATACAGTGTTCTGCATGGGAGACCAACTGATTCAGAACAGGCTGCCTCTATACAGGAATATTAATACAGTGTTCTGCATGGGAGACCAACTGATTCAGAACAGACTGCCTCTATACAGGAATATTAATACAGTGTTCTGCATGGGAGACCAACTGATTCAGAACAGACTGCCTCTATACAGGAATATTAATACAGTGTTCTGCATGGGAGACCAACTGATTCAGAACAGACTGCCTCTATACAGGAATATTAATACAGTGTTCTGCATGGGAGACCAACTGATTCAGAACAGGCTGCCTCTATACAGGAATATTAATACAGTGTTCTGCATGGGAGACCAACTGATTCAGAACAGACTGCCTCTATACAGGAATATTAATACAGTGTTCTGCATGGGAGACCAACTGATTCAGAACGGACTGCCTTTATTTAACCTTGATTTAACCAGCTAAGTCATTTAGAACACATTATCTTTTACAATAAAGACCTGCCCATGCAGTAGAGCAGATAAGTGCATCTCATCTAATCCAACTTGAACACTAATTGTAATGTTTGTCTCTAGCTTGGTGGACTAACACAGTCTTGTGGCATGCAGGAGACCCACGTTGACAGTCAGGTGTATAGGTGTGCCTCCTTTATAGTGGTGTAGTGGAGGGTAAACACACGTAAACACTTTACATATAGGTAAACCTCCCATACAGTGGTGTAGTGGAGGGTAAACACACGTAAACCTCCTCTACAGTGGTGTAGTGGAGGGTAAACACACGTAAACCTCCTCTACAGTGGTGTAGTGGAGGGTAAACACACGTAAACCTCCTCTACAGTGGTGTAGTGGAGGGTAAACACACGTAAACCTCCCTTACAGTGGTGTAGTGGAGGGTAAACACACGTAAACCTCCCTTACAGTGGTGTAGTGGAGGGTAAACACACGTAAACCTCCCTTACAGTGGTGTAGTGGAGGGTAAACACACGTAAACCTCCCGTACAGTGGTGTAGTGGAGGGTATGGCCCCTATGACACAATACCATCATCTGTTTATCGATAAATCAAATCAATTTATTACATTTTGTATTAGTCGCATGCTTCATTTCCATATCTTTTTTTCAATAACCTCTTTGGTGATGTGATTATATGAATGTCTGCAAATGAAACACTAAACAGACAGTAATTAAATCAAGATGTCACAAAGTCACAGCTGAATCCCAGTAGCTCCCCAGCTGTAATCTAACTTCTGGTCATTGTGATCAGCAAGTAACACTTTGGTGTTGTTTCTGAAGATATCCCGTCTCTCGATAAAGCACAGGGTTTACTGGTGTTGTTTCTGAAGATATCCCGTCTCTCTATAACACACAGGGTTTACCGGTGTTGTTTTTGAAGATATCCCGTCTCTCGATAACACACAGGGTTTACTGGTGTTGTTTCTGAAGATATCCCGTCTCTCGATAACACACAGGGTTTACTGGTGTTGTTTCTGAAGATATCCCGTCTCTCGATAACACACAGGGTTTACCGGTGTTGTTTTTGAAGATATCCCGTCTCTCTATAACACACAGGGTTTACTGGTGTTGTTTCTGAAGATATCCCGTCTCTCGATAAAGCACAGGGTTTACTGGTGTTGTTTCTGAAGATATCCCGTCTCTCGATAAAGCACAGGGTTTACTGGTGTTGTTTCTGAAGATATCCCGTCTCTCGATAAAGCACAGGGTTTACTGGTGTTGTTTCTGAAGATATCCCGTCTCTCGATAAAGCACAGGGTTTACTGGTGTTGTTTCTGAAGATATCCCGTCTCTCTATAAAGCACATCCAGGATTTACTTTTGGTAAATTCCTAGGGGTGTAAGCTATTGTGTGAATATTTTGTAAACGTTGATTGTTCATCTCTTGAGTTTGGTTTTCCCAATGTCAAACCTACCACCGTCTTTCTCACATTGAGAGGTTGGAAATGCGATATTCGGATTCCCTTACTATAGATACAAGTGGATTGATTCTGATTCCCTTGCTATAGATACAAGTGAATTGATGAATCACTTTAAACCGAACACTGATGTAACAACTGATCACTCATCGATGATGATCATCCATTTGGTCGGTATCACCAGTCAATGTCCTCATGGCTTTCTTACATGAGGACTTACTTTCTCGGGACTTGTCATTTTGAGTCAGATTATTTCTGCCCTACTTCTCCCGGGCTATGTCCTAAACGATACCCAAGTCCCTATATAGTGTACTACATTTGACCAGAGCCCTATGGGTCCTGCATTATTAGGGAATAAGGTCCCATTGGGAACGCATACCTGGCTCCAGATGCAGCTAAATGATTCTGGATATAAATCAGGAAGTCTGCAGCATGTCTGCGATCAATAGAGATTAATATTGAAACAGACAGAGCAGGAGCGTGTGCGAGCTGCTTCTGGCAGCCAGAGTGTGATGGGGATGGGGCTGGGGATGGGGCTGGGGCTGGGGCTGGGGCTGGGGCTGGGGATGGGGCTGGGGATGGGGCTGGGGCTGGGGCTGGGGATGGGGCTGGGGATGGGGATGGGGATGGGGCTGGGGCTGGGGCTGGGGATGGGGATGGGGATGGGGATGGGGCTGGGGATGGGGCTGGGGCTGGGGATGGGGCTGGGGCTGGGGATGGGGATGGGGATGGGGATGGGGCTGGGGATGGGGATGGGGATGGGGATGGGGCTGGGGCTGGGGATGGGGATGGGGCTGGGGCTGGGGCTGGGGCTGGGGATGGGGATGGGGCTGGGGCTGGGGCTGGGGATGGGGATGGGGATGGGGATGGGGATGGGGCTGGGGATGGGGCTGGGGCTGGGGATGGGGATGGGGATGGGGATGGGGCTGGGGATGGGGATGGGGATGGGGCTGGGGCTGGGGATGGGGCTGGGGCTGGGGATGGGGATGGGGATGGGGATGGGGATGGGGATGGGGCTGGGGCTGGAGCAGCCAAGGTAGTGGGCTCAGTCAGGTTATTAAGTAGGATTAATGTGTGTATGAGAGGGCTGGGGATGGGGCTGGAGCAGCCAAGGTTCTGGGCTCAGTCAGGTTATTAAGTAGGATGAATGTGTGTATGAGAGGGCTGGGGATGGGGCTGGAGCAGCCAAGGTAGTGGGCTCAGTCAGGTTATTAAGTAGGATTAATGTGTGTATGAGAGGGCTGGGGCTGGGAATGGGGCTGGAGCAGCCAAGGTAGTGGGCTCAGTCAGGTTATTAAGTAGGATGAATGTGTGTATGAGAGGGCTGGGGCTGGGGATGGGGATGGGGCTGGAGCAGCCAAGGTAGTGGACTCAGTCAGGTTATTAAGTAGGATTAATGTGTGTATGAGAGGGCTGGGGCTGGGGATGGGGCTGGAGCAGCCAAGGTAGTGGGCTCAGTCAGGTTATTAAGTAGGATGAATGTGTGTATGAGAGGGCTGGGGATGGGGCTGGGGCTGGAGCAGCCAAGGTAGTGGAGTCAGTCAGGTTATTAAGTAGGATTAATGTGTGTATGAGAGGGCTGGGGCTGGGGATGGGGCTGGAGCAGCCAAGGTAGTGGGCTCAGTCAGGTTATTAAGTAGGATGAATGTGTGTATGAGAGGGCTGGGAATGGGGATGGGGCTGGAGCAGCCAAGGTAGTGGGCTCAGTCAGGTTATTAAGTAGGATGAATGTGTGTATGAGAGGGCTGGGGATGGGGCTGGGGATGGGGCTGGAGCAGCCAAGGTAGTGGGCTCAGTCAGGTTATTAAGTAGGATGAATGTGTGTATGAGAGGGCTGGGAATGGGGCTGGAGCAGCCAAGGTAGTGGGCTCAGTCAGGTTATTAAGTAGGATTAATGTGTGTATGAGAGGGCTGGGGCTGGGAATGGGGCTGGAGCAGCCAAGGTAGTGGGCTCAGTCAGGTTATTAAGTAGGATGAATGTGTGTATGAGAGGGCTGGGAATGGGGCTGGAGCAGCCAAGGTAGTGGGCTCAGTCAGGTTATTAAGTAGGATGAATGTGTGTGTGAGAGGGCTGGGGATGGGGATGGGGCTGGAGCAACCAGTTAGTGGGCTCAGTCAGGTTATTAAGTAGGATTAATGTGTGTATGAGAGGGCTGGGGCTGGGGATGGGGCTGGAGCAGCCAAGGTTCTGGGCTCAGTCAGGTTATTAAGTAGGATGAATGTGTGTATGAGAGGGCTGGGGATGGGGATGGGGCTGGAGCAGCCAAGGTAGTGGACTCAGTCAGGTTATTAAGTAGGATGAATGTGTGTGTGTGGCACTAGAAGGCTCTTAAGCAGGATGAATGTGTGAGTGTGTGTGCGTGTGTGTGTGTGTGTGTGTGTGTGTGTGTGTGTGTGTGTGTGTGTGTGTGTGTGTGTGTGTGTGTGTGTGTGTGTGTGTGTGTGTGTGTGTGTGTGTGTGTGTGTGTGTGTGTGATGGCTGCTCCCTCTCTAGGAGACTACTGAGTAGACCATTACAGATGCCCTCTCAGTCACCCAGACAGAGCCACTGAGGGAGAGACACCCAGCAGGCCTGCTACCACCCACTGAGGGGGAGACCCCTAACTTAATACAGAGGATGACTGCTAGATTTTGGTCTGATAAACCTTTTCTGAGACTGGTAGAGGTGTGTTAGCTCCCACGAGTGAATGCCTAGACTTTAGCTCTGTGTGCTGTCACTGTTGGGGTTTGAAGTCATATATCCTCTCTCCTTGACCCCCTGTTCCTTCAGCCAGGATCTGAATATATCTTCTCTCCTTGTCCCCCTGTTCCTTCAGCCAGGATCTGAATATATCCTCTCTCCTTGACCCCCAGTTTCTTCAGCCAGGATCTGAATATATCCTCTCTCCTTGACCCCCAGTTTCTTCAGCCAGGATCTGAATATATCCTCTCTCCTTGACCCCCAGTTTCTTCAGCCAGGATCTGAATATATCCTCTCTCCTTGACCCCCTGTTTCTTCAGCCAGGATCGGAATATATTCTAAATGGTTCAGATCCCACTAGTTGTATATGTTGAAGTTTTACATAGTTTGGTCATTCTGTGACACTGTAGAGCCCATGCAACCTAGCCAGCTTAGCCCTAGCAGCCCCCCCTAGCCAGCCCAGCCCTAGCAGCCCCCCCTAGCCAGCCCAGCCCTAGCAGCCCCCCCTAGCCAGCGTACACCAAGCAGCCCCCCCTAGCCAGCATAGCCCTAGCCCCTCCCAACCAGCCTATCCCTAGCAGCCCCCCTTCCGTAGCAAGCCTATCCCAAGCAGCCCACCCTAGCCAGCCTAGCCCTAGCCCCTCCCAACCAGCCTAGACTAGCAGCCCCCCCGCGTAGCCAGCCTAGACCCCCCTGTAGCCAGCCAAGCCCTAGCAGCCCCTCCTAGCCAGCGTATACCAAGCAGCCCCCCCTAGCAGCCCCACCTCCATAGCTAGCCTATCCCAGGCAGCCCCCCCGTAGCCAGCCTATCCCTAGTAGCCCCCCCGTAGCCAGCCTAGACCTAGCAGCCCCCCCCCCCAGGTAGCCAGCCTATCGCTAGCAGCCCCCCCCCCCCAGGTAGCCAGCCTATCCCTAGCAGCCCCCCCGTAGCCAGCCTATCCCTAGCAGCCCCCCCGTAGCCAGCCTATATCTAGCAGCCCCCCGTAGCCAGCCTATCCCTAGCAGCCCCCCCGTAGCCAGCCTATCCCTAGCAGCCCCCCCGTAGCCAGCCTATATCTAGCAGCCCCCCGTAGCCAGCCTATCCCTAGCAGCCCCCCCGTAGCCAGCCTATCCCTAGCAGCCCCCCCGTAGCCAGCCTATCCCTAGCAGCCCCCCCGTAGCCAGCCTATCCCTAGCAGCCCCCCCGTAGCCAGCCTATCCCTAGCAGCCCCCCCGTAGCCAGCCTATCCCTAGCAGCCCCCCCGTAGCCAGCCTATCCCAAGCAGCCCCCCCGTAGCCAGCCTATCCCTAGCAGCCCCCCCGTAGCCAGCCTATCCCTAGCAGCCTCCCCCGTAGCCAGCCCAGCCCCCCCCGTAGCAGCCTAGCCCCCCCGTAGCCAGCCTAGCCCCCCCGTAGCAGCCTAGCCGCCCCGTAGCAGCCTAGCCCCCCCGTAACAGCCTAGCCCCCCCGTAGCAGCCTAGCCCCCCCCGTAGCCAGCCTAGCCCCCCCGTAGCAGCCTAGCCCCCCCCGTAGCAGCCTAGCCCCCCCGTAGCAGCCTAGCCCCCCCGTAGCAGCCTAGCCCCCCGTAGCAGCCTAGCCCCCCCCCCCGTAGCCAGCCCAGCCCCCCCCGTAGCAGCCCAGCCCCCCCCGTAGCAGCCCTAGCAGCCCCCCCGTAGCAAGCCTAGCCCAAGCAGCCCCCCCCCCCCCGTAGCCAGCCTAGCCCAAGTAGCCCCCCTCCCCACCTAGCCAGCTCTGATAATGACAGTTTGATGGAAGCTAATCCGTTTTCTAGGAACACCGTAGTTAATTAATCATCCAGCCATCGTGATTGGTCCTCACGGAGGGTTGAGTTGTGAATTCCAACTCCTTCCACCTCCACTCTCCCTCGGCAGAGCTGGATCATTTGGCTCACACATGGAGGGAACACTATCATTCTAAAGCCTGTTGCAAATCTTCACATTACATAATGACAGACAGACCTGATGCCAAGACACTGATGGTGCAGGTGTTTATTTCATTTAGACCAAAATTTAATTCTGGCAGCTAACATTTTTATATTAAATTCCTATCTTGTCTAATAGATTCCATTAAATGTGGAGCAGGTGATCACCTCTTTAGAACAGAACACACGCATCCAATGTGGTGCATCTCTTTCTGTTTGAAATTCTCTCTTGTTCCATAACAAATGCTATCGTGTTACCTTCGCATATTTTTAAGTAAATGTTATAAAGCATAATCATAACCACATGCAAAAAAAACACAAAGCACTCACGGATCAAGATTGCCATAACCGACACCATTTTGTGCTACTGGTACTTTTTGGACAAACATTTACAGTGGTTTGTAATAAAACTGTCAGCGTAGATCCAGATAAATGAACTGTCAGCGTAGACGCAGATCTAGGTGTAATGATTATTCTGTTGGTAGTCTAATGACCTTCCTACGAGGTTATTTTTTATTTTATTTATTATAATAAAAACTGTTTTAAATGTATTTCCTGTTTTTCTCCACAATATTGTGATATCGAAATTGGTAGTTACAGTCTTGTCCCATCGCTGCAACTCCCGTACGGACTCGGGAGAGAAAAAGGTTGAGAGCTGTGCATCCTCCGAAACACGACCCCGCCTTGCCACACTGCTTCTTGACACAATGCTAGCTTTATCCGGAAGCCAGCCGCACCAATGTGCCTGGAGGACACACTGTACACCTGGTGACCGTGTCAGCGTGCATGCGCCTGGCCCACCACAGGAGTCGCTAGAGTGCGATGGTACAAGGACAACCCGGCCGGCCAAACCCTCACCTAACCCATACGAAGCTGGGGCAATTGTGCGCCACCTCATGGGTCTCCCAGTTGCGCCCGGCTTCAACACACCCTGAGATCGAACAAGTATCTGTAGTGACGCAGCTAGCACTGCAATGCAGCTAGCACTGCAATGCAGTGCGTTAGACCACTGCGCCACTCGGGAGGCCTCTTCCTGAGAGGTTCACCGCCGAACAGCAGAGCACCGCCTAACAGCAGAGCACCACCAAACAGCAGAGCACCGCCTAACAGCAGAGCACCGCTGAACAGCAGAGCACCGCCGAACAGCAGAGCACCGCCTAACAGCAGAGCACCGCCTAACAGCAGAGCACCGCCGAACAGCAGAGCACCGCCTAACAGCAGAGCACCGCCTAACAGCAGAGCACCGCCGAACAGCAGAGCACCGCCTAACAGCAGAGCACCGCTGAATATCAGAGCACCGCCTAACAGCAGAGCACCGCCTAACAGCAGAGCACCGCCGAACAGCAGAGCACCGCCGAACAGCAGAGCACCGCCTAACAGCAGAGCACCGCCTAACAGCAGAGCACCGCCTAACAGCAGAGCACCGCCGAACAGCAGAGCACCGCCGAACAGCAGAGCACCGCCGAACAGCAGAGCACCGCCGAACAGCAGAGCATCGCCTAACAGCAGAGCACCGCCGAACAGCAGAGCACCGCCTAACAGCAGAGCACCGTCTAACAGCAGAGCACCGTCTAACAGCAGAGCACCGCCGAACAGCAGAGCACCGTCGAAGAGCAGAGCACCGCCGAACAGCAGAGCACCGCCTAACAGCAGAGCACCGCCGAACAGCAGAGCACCGCCTAACAGCAGAGCACCGCCGAACAGCAGAGCACCGCCTAACAGCAGAGCACCGTCTAACAGCAGAGCACCGCCGACCAGCAGAGCACCGTCGAAGAGCAGAGCACCGTCGAAAAGCAGAGCACCGCCGAACAGCAGAGCACCGCCGAACAGCAGAGCACCGCCGAACAGCAGAGCACCGCCTAACAGCTCAGATAAACATCCTACTATCTGGAACCTGGGCTGATAAATATCCTACTATCTAGAACCTGGGCTGATAAACATCCTACTATCTGGAACCTGGGCTGATAAACATCCTACTATCTGGAACCTGGGCTGATAAATATCCTACTATCTGGAACATGGGCTGATAAATATCCTACTACCTGGAACCTGGGCTGATAAACATCCTACTATCTGGAACCTGGGCTGATAAACATCCTACTATCTGGAACCTGGGCTGATAAATATCCTACTATCTGGAACCTGGGCTGATAAACATCCTACTATCTGGAACCTGGGCTGATAAACATCCTATTATCTGGAACCTGGGCTGATAAACATCCTACTATCTGGAACATGGGCTGATAA
Source organism: Salmo salar (assembly GCF_965601325.2). Classification (NCBI taxonomy): domain Eukaryota; kingdom Metazoa; phylum Chordata; class Actinopteri; order Salmoniformes; family Salmonidae; genus Salmo; species Salmo salar. The sequence goes on from NC_138299.1 coordinate 164,110,356, forward strand.
ACATCCTACTATCTGTAACCTGGGCTGATAAACATCCTACTATCTGGAACCTGGGCTGATAAATATCCTACTATCTGGAACCTGGGCTGATAAACATCCTACTATCTGGAACCTGGGCTGATAAACATCCTACTATCTGGAACCTGGGCTGATAAACATCCTACTATCTGGAACCTGGGCCTATGACACCCATAATTCTACACTAAGGTGTATTTCTCCTCAATGTGAATGTTATTTTCCTTCTTTGCGACCCAAATGGCACCCTATTCCTTATATAGTGTACTACTTTTGACCATGAACCCTAGGTGATATATAGGGACACAGCCCCAGTGACAGTTGGACCTGCATAATGTACTTAATAAGAATATCCATCACCTACATCCACATCTGGTCCCTCATTCCCCAGTCAATAGCACCTTTAACTGCCCCCATTTCATATGCTACAGCTTTGTTCACTTGACTACACCTCCTTTCCTCTGCACAATCACAATTCTGCATCCCAAATGGCACCCTATTCCCAAATAGTGCACTACTTTTGAACAAATCCTTATGGGTCCTGGTCAAAAATAGTTCACTAGGGTGCCATTTGACACTCAACCAATTCTCTATCCCCACTACTCTTCAGATAGAGCCAAAGGTGCTCTCTCAGATGACAAACATTCCACGCTAATATGGTGGTAACATGGTGGGAGAATGATGACGTTTTGTAGCAGCATTGTAAAGAAGAAGAGGGACAGCAGATGTTCCTAAACATCCCTGCATGGCTTTATGGGGGATTGGATGGAGACTGAAGGTTAATGATCATTACTGCTCTCTATGGAGACCACAGCTTCAGAATCATTCATTCCACACTGCTGCAGATAAGACAAAAAAAACTGCAGGCACCACACACACTAACTAAAATCTACCAACAGAACTGTTTGCACACAACAATACACTCCATCAGATGTCAACAAACATGTAACAGCTTTAAATAATGTTGCAGTAACAGGTTTGTCCCTTGTATAAGCAGGTCATCTGAAACAAACACCACTAACTGCCATTTGGTACGACATAATCTTGTAAGAGATCTTACCAAATATTACCCAAATTTTCCACTAAATAACAGCTAAATATGAACTGAAACTGACTACTGAATAAACCAAATCACTGCAGAGGGGAAAACTACTTCCCTTCACAAGAAGGGAAAAACTACTTAGAATCAAAATAAATAACAATTTATTAGATTCATATAAATGTTTTACATAGTAAGAGAGGGATATAGCAATTGTTTTGATATGCAATTAAGCCATACAGTATGCCAGAACCACACATTATGTTGGGATGATATCCAGAATATTATGTTGAGCTGATATCCATATGATTATGTTGGGATGATATCCATGTGATTATGTTGGGCTGATATCCAGAATATTATGTTGGGCTGATATCCAGAATATTATGTTGAGCTGATATCCAAATGATTATGTTGGGATGATATCCATGTGATTATGTTGGGCTGATATCTGTATGATTATGTTGGGATGATATCCATGTGATTATGTTGGGCTGATATCTGTATGATTATGTTGGGCTGATATCCATGTGATTATGTTGGGCTGATATCTGTATGATTATGTTGGGATGATATCCATGTGATTATGTTGGGCTGATATCCATATGATTATGTTGGGATGATATCCATGTGATTATGTTGGGATGATATCCAGAATATTATGTTGGGCTGATATCCATGTGATTATGTTGGGATGATATCCAGAATATTATGTTGGGCTGATATCCATGTGATTATGTTGGGATGATATCCAGAATATTATGTTGGGCTGATATCCATGTGATTATGTTGGGCTGATATCTGTATGATTATGTTGGGCTGATATCCAGAATATTATGTTGGGCTGATATCCATGTGATTATGTTGGGATGATATCCAGAATATTATGTTGGGCTGATATCCATGTGATTATGTTGGGATGATATCCAGAATATTATGTTGGGCTGATATCCAGAATATTATGTTGGGCTGATATCCATGTGATTATGTTGGGATGATATCCAGAATATTATGTTGGGCTGATATCCAGAATATTATGTTGGGCTGATATCCATGTGATTATGTTGGGATGATATCCAGAATATTATGTTGGGCTGATATCCATGTGATTATGTTGGGCTGATATCCATGTGATTATGTTGGGCTGATATCTGTATGATTATGTTGGGCTGATATCCATATGATTATGTTGGGCTGATATCCATGTGATTATGTTGGGCTGATATCCATGTGATTATGTTGGGCTGATATCCATGTGATTATGTTGGGCTGATATCCATGTGATTATGTTGGGATGATATCCATGTGATTATGTTGGGATGATATCCATGTGATTATGTTGGGCTGATATCCATGTGATTATGTTGGGATGATATCCATGTGATTATGTTGGGATGATATCCATGTGATTATGTTGGGCTGATATCCATGTGATTATGTTGGGATGATATCCATGTGATTATGTTGGGCTGATATCCATGTGATTATGTTGGGCTGATATCCCTATATTTATGTTGGGCTGATATCCATGTGATTATGTTGGGCTGATATCCATGTGATTATATTGGGCTGATATCCATGTGATTATGTTGGGCTGATATCCATGTGATTATGTTGGGCTGATATCCATGTGATTATGTTGGGCTGATATCCATGTGATTATGTTGGGCTGATATCCATGTGATTATGTTGGGCTGATATTGATGTGATTATGTTGGGCTGATATCCATGTGATTATGTTGGGCTGATATCTGTATGATTATGTTGGGCTGATATTGATGTGATTATCTTGGGCTGATATTGATGTGATTATGTTGGGCTGATATCCATGTGATTATGTTGGGCTGATATCCATGTGATTATGTTGGGCTGATATCCATATGATTATGTTGGGCTGATATTGATTTGATTATGTTGAGCTGATATCCAAAATATTATGTTGGGCTGATATCCATATCTTTATGTTGGGCTGATATCCATGTGATTATGTTGGGCAGATATCCATGTGTTTATGTTGGGCTGATGTTGATGTGATTATGTTGGGCTGATATCTGTATGATTATGTTGGGCTGATATACATGTGATTATGTTGGGCTGATATCCATGTGATTCTGTTGGGCTGATATTGATGTGAATATGTTGGGCTGATATCCATGTGATTATGTTGGGCTGATATCCATGTGATTATGTTGGGCTGATATTGATGTGATTATGTTGGGCTGATATCCATGTGATTATGTTGGGCTGATATCTGTATGATTATGTTGGGCTGATATACATGTGATTATGTTGGGCTGATATCCATGTGATTCTGTTGGGCTGATATTGATGTGAATATGTTGGGCTGATATCCATGTGATTATGTTGGGCTGATATCCATGTGATTATGTTGGGCTGATATTGATGTGATTATGTTGGGCTGATATCCATGTGATTATGTTGGGCTGATATCTGTATGATTATGTTGGGCTGATATTGATGTGATTATCTTGGGCTGATATTGATGTGATTATGTTGGGCTGATATCCATGTGATTATGTTGGGCTGATATCCATGTGATTATGTTGGGCTGATATCCATATGATTATGTTGGGCTGATATTGATTTGATTATGTTGAGCTGATATCCATGTGATTATGTTGGGCTGATATCCATTTCAATGTGTAGCGAGGTTATTCTTATGTACTGTATGCTGTTGTGTCCTTAAGCAGTGGACATCAGATCACTATATTCTCCATACAGAGTCCTTACAGTTGTTGGGTCTTTTTCAGAGTAAATAACCCACAGACACTAGAGAAGCTTTAACCAAGTTTATTCTTCCCAAAGGTTCTGTACAGCTGAAAACAGACAGCAAAACATTTCAGACATCACAGTTCACATACATCCTAGTTAAGACACTCCTCTTCTTTACAGTTTATGGCTCCACAGGAAATAAGGTAACCAGATAGCAACCCTGATTACTCCCTTAAGGGGAACTGACCTCACCCCTTACCTCCTGACCCACAGATATCCATCTGTCTTCCCTATATCAACACATCACTCTCCTCTCCTCCATCAAACACATTCCAAAGCCTTCTGGCTTTTTACAAAACTCTTTCTATTCAAGGTATTGCCTCTGTCATTTATTTAATATCTCAATGTTCAAAGGTTAGCCGATTCCAACACCGTATACAGTATCTTCTCTGGAGAGAGGAGCCTCATTCATAATGGAATCCTCATTAACCACACATGACATAAGATCACAAGGAGTAGCTCCACATAATCATTAGCCACAGTGATTCCTTACATGCTTAGTAATCTACACACATCATCCATAAACTATGCTCAGTCAAGTTGAAACATCTGACAATAATTCCCCGGCAACGATGAGAGGTACCTAATGAAAGACACACAGAGCCCTCTACACGATCATCAGTCACCACACAGGAGACGGGACCACTCTGACTCAGAATGATACCTGGCAACCAGCGTTGGCTGCTTGTGAAGTTGCGGATGTAGACAGTGTCATTGGGTTTTAACTGTCTCTCCCTCGCGTGGTGGTCAGGTCTCTCTTTTTGTTTCTCCTGCTTCCATTCCACTTGTGCTTTGATGTCCGGACGCAGTAGATCAAGGTGAGCTTTTGGCTTTCTGCCCATTAACATCACCGCTGGAGCCTGTCCTGTTGTTGTTTGTGGCGTGATGCGGTACTGGAACAAGAACCGAGAGAGCTTAGTTGTGATGGTTCCCCCAGTCATCTTTTTGAGCCCCTCTTTCAGTGTCTGCAAAGCCCGCTCCGCTAAGCCGTTCGAGGACGGGTGAAACGGAGCGCTGCGGAAATGGCGAATCCCGTTTCTCCGCATGAATTCTTGGAACAAATCACAGGGGAAGGTTGTTGCATTGTCAAACACAAAAGAGTCAGGCAGACTATGGATTGCAAACACCTGCCGAAGCTTTGGGATGGTTGTGGTCGCTGTGATGTTGCTCATGATGCGAGCCTCCAGCCACTTGGAGTGCGTGTCCACCATGACAAGGAACATGTGATCCATGAAAGGGCGGTCAGGCCACTCCCACAGATGTAGTGGCATGGGCGGAGCCATCTTATGGTTGATCTGGCACTCAGAACATGATTTCACTTTGTTTTCTACGTCCTGCTCCATGTTAGGCCACCGGATGTAAGATCTGGCTAAACCTTTCACCCAGGAAGCACCCGGGTGAGCCTCATGGATCTCATCCATGACTTGTGCACGGCCAGGGGGTGGAACAACCACTCTGGACCCCCAGGGTATGCAGCCATCCTGCACACTCAGCTCAGTTTAATACTTTGCAGAAGGTCTCAGTCCATCATCCTCTATGACAGGAGGCCAACCCTGCATAAGGAACCTTTTCACCTGGGCCAGGATAGGAACCCGATCTGTCCACTGTTTGATCTATTTGGCATTCACAGATGAGTTTGACAATCTCTCCATTAGGAAAATTGTCTCGGGAGGCACCACAGTTGTGGCGGGCATCTCTGGTAGCGGCAGATGGCTGAGTGCGTCTGCATTTGCATTGTCCTTCCCCGCTCTGTACACGATTGTGTACTGGTAAGCTGACGGTGTGTGGACCCAGCGCTGAAGCCATGTAAGCAATGCATCTTGATTCACTGAAAAGTCTCATCAGTGGTTTGTGGTCAGTACTAATGAAAGCGTTTCAAAGCAAAAACTATGGCCAGACCTTCCTTGTCTAACTGTGAATAACCCTTCTCAGAACTTGTCAGCGTGTGTAATGTGAATCCAATGGGTTTCTCTGACCCGTCCTCCATCTGATGAGAGAGTACTGCCCCGACGCCATAGGGCGAGGTGTCACATGACTTGTCTTGATAAAAATGAACCAGCAGTTGTGCTGATTGTAGTAGTGCTTTCTCTTCCTTGAAAGCTTTCTCTTGAGCTTTCCCCAAGTTTCATTTACAGTCTTTGTGGAGCAGCTGATAAAGTGGAGCTAACACTGTTGACAGCACAGGGAGGAACTTACCATAGTAGTTCACTCATCCTCCACTTTCTTTTTAACGGCGTAAGGCACTGTCCTGGGCTTGAAAAAGTTCAGTGATATTTTGGTGAGCCAGTCACGTCCTAGTAAACTAGGCCCATTGCTTTTTACCACCAGGAGCCGTGCTCTCGCTTCATGGCTGTTGTATGCAATGTCCACCTCCAGAGCCCCCAGCAATGGTATGATCTCCCCGTTGTACATACACAGTCTGATCCCTGCCGGAGTGAGGGCGAAAGCCTGTTTTGAAACCCACATTTGTTTGTAGGTCTCCTCACTGATAACAGAGGCAGAGGCCCCCTGTGTCAACCTCCATCCTCATCTGCTTTCCATCTACCTCCACTGTAGCATAGATAGGCTCAGCGCGCGGCTCCCTCACATTAAACATGTTGTAGGAACAATGCTCTTTCTCCTCCTCTGTGCTCTCTAGGTGGTGCTGTGAACTTGCGCTGTCCAGTCTGCCCACCCTCTGGCTTGCTCCTAGGACCCCTGCATTTGTTAGCTAAATGTCCCTTTTTGTTGCAATTGTGACAGACAGTACCCTTGAACTTCCAGTTGTTTGCATAATGTGTTCCTCCACCTCTGAAACATTCCACTGCTTTTCCCCTTTTTCCTGCCGCCTCTTTTAGTCACCTGATGCGCTGCACCACTTCCACTGTTGGCCTGCCTTTTGCATATTTTTACAGTACTAGCGGCCATCTCCATCCCAATGTTCTCTTGATAGTCAGTGTGGCTTCCCCAGCAAACGGCGCTGTGTGCCGTCTTGAATGCCACAGACTAATATGTCACATGTCCTCTAACACAGCCCCAAACGCACAATGTTCAGAGAGCTCACGTAATTCAGCAACAAAAGTCAGCAACAGACTGACCTGTTTTCCGAAAAAGGCAGTTAAATTTGAACCTCTGGATAATCATTGAAGGCGTTGGATTGTGGTGAGTCTGAACGAGAGCAACTAGACCCACAAAATGATTTTTTTCCATGGTGCAGCCAAATTCCTCATTAGCTTGCAAGTTCTAGTCCTACACACACTCAAGAGAATAGAGTACTGTTTGGCCTCATCTGTAATTCCATTTACCAAATAAATAGTGTTCCAAACTTTCCACATATTCCATCCAGTCCTCGTTCTCTTCCACAAAGTCAGTGATAGTCCCAAACATTGCCATTATAATGCCAACTTGTCATTGATCCTGTGGGTAGCAGCTCCAGGCTGTGGTTAGTAGCTCCAGGCTGTGGGTAGTAGCTCCAGGCTGTGGGTAGCAGCTCCACGCTGTGGGTAGCAGCTCCAGGCTGTGGGTAGTAGCTCCAGGCTGTGGTTAGTAGCTCCAGGCTATGGGTAGTAGCTCCAGGCTGTGGGTAGCAGCTCCAGGCTGTGGGTAGCAGCTCCAGGCTGTGGGTAGCAGCTCCAGGCTGTGGGTAGTAGCTCCAGGCTGTGGGTAGCAGCTCCAGGCTGTGGGTAGTAGCTCCAGGCTGTTGGTAGTAGCTCCAGGCTGTGGGTAGTAGCTCCAGGCTGTGGGTAGTAGCTCCAGGCTGTGGTTAGAAGCTCCAGGCTGAGGGTAGCAGCTCCGGGCTGTGGGTAGTAGCTCCAGGCTGTGGGTAGTAGCTCCAGGCTGTGGGTAGTAGCTCCAGGCTGTGGTTAGAAGCTCCAGGCTGAGGGTAGAATCTCCAGGCTGTGGGTAGTAGCTCCAGGCTGTGGGTAGTAGCTCCAGGCTGTGGGTAGTAGCTCCAGGCTATGGGTTGTAACTCCAGGCTGTGGGTAGTAGCTCCAGGCTGTGGGTAGTAGCTTCAGGCTTTGGGTATGTATATATGCTATCTTTATAGTCAGTTTACGGCCTTATTCTGACTCAAGCCCTGTGCAATCGGTTTGGATCAATGACCATGGTCCACACGTTGAAATGGTTAGAAACTCTGAAGCGCTCAACCTCAACACTAGATGAGAAGATAACCTCACCTACCAGACCAGGAAAGCGTGGAGCGTTAGTTACATATGGGGAATGGTTGAAACATTGAACCAACACGAGGTGAAGAAGATAACCTCTCCTGCCAGACCATACCGTAACATACCGCCTGTCTGCAGCTGTGTGTGTAAAGTGTGTCAAACTCTGACTAAAGACACGAGGCGGGAAGGAGAAAATCCCATCTCAGACAATCATTGGTGCATCTAAAAGCCTTACACCAATCGACCCCTTCCCCATAGAAGGATTGATTGGTTTCAAAAGATATAGACGACGAACAAAGACATCGACACGTAAATACATTCATTACTTCTTATCCCAAAACGGGAGGTGGTTCGTGTGCAAGGTATATCATTAATGGGACTTTTGTCTCATGTACGTGTGTATGTGTATTCTGTGTTATTATTTAGTTTGTTTGTAAAGAATTGATTAAACCCATTTGTGTAGTACTGAATAAGCAGCAAAGGCTCGAGTTCTTGCAGATCCAAGAAAGTTACGACTGTTCAGAATGAGAACTGATATGAGGTAATGATAAGTGACTTACTGGTTTATAACATATATATACAGTTGAAGTCGGAAGTTTACATACACTTATGTTACAGTCATTAAAACTCATTTTTTCAACCACTCCACAAATTTCTTGTTAACAACCTATAGTTTTGGCGAGTAATTTAGGACATCTACTTTGTGCATGACATAAGTAATTTTCCAAAAAATTGTTTACAGACAGATTATTTCACTTATAATTCACTGTATCACAATTCCAGTGGGTCAGAAGTTTATATACACTAAGTTGACTGTGCCTTTAAACAGCTTGGAAAACTCCAGAAAATGATGTCATGGCTTTAGAAGCTTCTGAAAGGCTAAATTACATAATTTGAGTCAACTGGAGGTGTTCCTGTGGATGTATTTCAAGGCCTACCTTCAAACTCAGTGCCTTGGCTTGACATCATGGGAAAACCAAAAGAAATCAGCCAAGACCTCAGAAAACAAACAATAGTACGCAAGTATAAACACCATGGGACCATGCAGCTATCAAACTGCTCAGGAAGGAGACGCGTTCTGTCTCCTAGAGATGAACGCACTTTGGTGCAGAAAGTGCAAATCAATCCCAGAACAACAGCAAAGGACCTTGTGAAGATGCTGGAGGAAACAGGTACAAAATTATCTATGTCCACAGTAAAATGAGTCCTATATTGACATAACCTGAAAGGCCGCTCAGCAAGGAAGAAGCCACTGCTTCAAAACCGCCATAAAAAAGCCAGACTACGGTTTGCAACTGCACATGGAGACAAAGATAGTACTTTTTGGAGAAATGTCCTCTAATCTGATGAAACAAAAATAGAACTGTTTGGCCATAAGGACCAAAGTTATGATTGGAGGAAAAAGGGGGAAGCTTGCAAGCCGAAGAACACCATCCCAACCGTGAAGCACAGGGGTGGCAGCATCATGTTGTGCGGGGTGCTTTGCTGCAGGAGGGACTGGTGCACTTCACAAATTGGATGGCATCATGAGGAAAGAAAATTATGTGGATATATTGAAGCAACATCTCAAGACATCAGTCAGGAAGTTAAAGTTTGGTCGCAAATGGGTCTTCCAAATGGACAATGACCCCAAGCATACTTCCAAAGTTGTGGAAAAATGGCTTAAGGACAGCAAAGTCAAGGTATTGGAGTGGCCATCACAAAGCACTGACCTCAATCCCATAGAAAATTTGTGGGCAGAACTGAAAAAGTGTTTGCAAGCAAGGAGGCCTACAAACCTGAATCAATTACATCAGCTCTGTCAGGAGGAATGGGCCAAAATTCACCCAACTTATTGTGGGAAGCTTGTGGAAGGCAACCCGAAACGTTTGACCCAAGTTAAACAATTTAAAAGGCAATGCTACCAAATACCAATTCAGTGTCTGTAAACTTCTGACCCACTGGGAATGTGATGAAAGAAATAAAAGCTGAAATAAATCATTCTCCTATTATCCTGACATGTCACATTCTTAAAATAAAATGGTGATCCTAACTGACCTAAGACAGGGAATTTTTACTAGGATTAAATGCCAGGAATTGTGAAAAACTGAGTTTAAATGTATTTGGCTAAGGTGTATGTAAACTTCTGACTTGAACTGTATATCTTCTTGAGTTTATTTTGGGAGATAGTAACTTGTTAACAACTTCTTCCGTGGTGCCCCAAATTCATAATGTGTTAATTGTTACATGATTAATTTAATCGGGAAACAATTAAACATAGTTAATGGATTGAATAAATAACAGTCATCAGATTAATGAAAGTATAGTCACGACACTAAGCGCCTGAAATAGGAGAGATCTGTTTTATGGAGTGGGGTTAAGAGGGTTAGGGTTAGTGTATATGAGAGAGAGTGAGTGTGTGTGTGTGTGTGTGTGTGTGAGCTAGCGAGGGCAGTGTTGTTGAGGATTAAAGGTAAACAAAAATGCCCTCACCTCCCAGGAGGTGACCAGTTCATGCCTGCGGCCGTTCCCTCCACTGACGTTAGCTGGGGCCACTGAGGGGACTGGATGTTTGGACACAAGAAAACAACACCAGCCATCACACGTCATATATTCTCTCCTGCAAGACCATAGCTGACTGTTATTTACCAAGTCAATTCAACTCTACTCAACCCATAGCTCTACTCATCTGAAGAGACTTAAGACCAGTTGAAATGTGGAAAAACAAGCTTCAATACCAGTAGATCTACAGTATCGGTGACCCATAGCTCTTGTCCCAAGAACCCCAAAAGGAATCATAAAAGTAGAGTTATTCGACTATATGCCATTTAGAATACTTTTTATTTATTAAGAATCACTATTCATAATATACAGTGTGTGGACACCTCATCATCCAACATCTCATGGACACCTCCTCATCCAACATCTCATGGACACCTCCTCATCCAACATCTCATGGACACCTCCTCATCCAACATCTCATGGACACCTCCTCATCCAACATCTCATGGACACCTCCTCATCCAACATCTCATGGACACCTCCTCATCCAACATCTCATGGACACCTCCTCATCCAACATCTCATGGACACCTCCTCATCCAACATCTCATGGACACCTCCTCATCCAACATCTCATGGACACCTCCTCATCCAACATCTCATGGACACCTCCTCATCCAACATCTCATAGACACCTCCTCATCCAACATCTCATGGACACCTCCTCATCCAACATCTCATGGACACCTCCTCATCCAACATCTCATGGACACCTCCTCATCCAACATCTCATGGACACCTCCTCATCCAACATCTCATGGACACCTCCTCATCCAACATCTCATTCCAAACCCATAGGCATTAATATGGAGTTGGTCCCCCCCTTTACTGCTATAACAGCCTCCACTCTTCTGGTAAGGCTTTCCACTAGATGTTGGAACATTGCTGCAGGGAGAGGGTAGTGCGTATGGCCCAGTACATCAGTAGGGCTAAGCTTCCTGCCATCCAGGACCCCTATGCCAGGCGGTGTCAGAGGAAGGCCCTAAAAATTGTCAAAGACTCCAGCCACGCCAGTCATAGACTGTTCTCTCTGCTACCTGTACCGGAGCTCCAAGTCTAGGTCCAAGAGGCTTCGAAAACAGCTTCTACCCCCAAGCCATAAGACTCCTGAACAGCTAATCAAATGGCTGCCTGGACTATTTGCATTGTGACCCACCCCCCTTTTTACTCTGCTGCTACTCTGTTTATCTACATATAGTCACTTTACCTCTACTTACATGTACATATTATCTCATTTACCTTGACTAACCGGTGCCCCCTGTATATAGCCTCCACATTGACTCTGTACCGGTACCCCCTGTATATAGTCTCCACATTGACTATGTACCTGTACCCCCTGTATATAGCCTCCATATTGACTCAGAGTCTTATAGCGTCAGCCACTCAGCCACTCAGCGACTCAGCGCCTCAGCCCTTGCCAGGTTTATATATTATATTTCTGGAAAACAATCCCCGGTTTGTATCACATACATACGCACAGTTTGGAACAGAAACAGGCTACATCCCAAATGGAACCCTATGGGCCCTGGTCACAGGTAGTGGACTACATAGGGAATAGGAACCCTATGGGCCCTGGTCAAAGGTAGTGGACTACATAGGGAATAGGAACCCTATGGGCCCTGGTCAAAGGTAGTGGACTACATAGGAAATAGGAACCCTATGGGCCCTGGTCAAAGGTAGTGGACTACATAGGGAATAGGAACCCTATGGGCCCTGGTCAAAGGTAGTGGACTACATAGGGAATAGGGACCCTATGGGCCCTGGTCAAAGGTAGTGGACTACATAGGGAATAGGGTGCCATTTGGGACGCAAACACCCTAGCAAAGTTCACTGGTGTAAATAGTCTATTTACATTTTTTTACATTTTTTTAGTCATTTAGCAGACGCTCTTATCCAGAGCGACTTACAGTAGTGAATGCATACATTTCATACAATTTCATACATTTTTTTCTGTGCTGGCCCCCCGTTGGAATCGAACCCACAAACCTGGTGTTGCAAACACCATGCTCTACCAACTGAGCTACAGGGAAGGCCAACTATTTCACTAGCTGCTTTATCTGCATTGCGTTTTTAACAGGATATACTGATTTCATGAATGCTTGAATATTTCTAGTCTAGAATTTGTTTACTGCTGAAACGGGTTCTTTTGTTTTGCTCGTTAAGTAAGAAAAAAACATTAGTAAAACACGTGATGCTTTTGCTTAGTGAGAAAACAATTACTTTCGATTGAAATGTAGTCAGTTAAATACTGTACATTCTCACCCAACTGGACCCACACCCCGACCAGACACACACACACACACACACACACACACACACACACACACACACACACACACACACACACACACACACACACACACACACTAAAGTTACCTGCTTCTTTAGTCCGGACCCCCCTGGATGGGGTACTGGGGTCTCCTGTTCCAATAGCGTTACTGGCCACCACCCTGAACTCATAGTCCACCCAGGGGTTGAGCTCCACAGCCATGGCTGACTCCATGTCCCCTGTCACTGGCTCTGGGTCTGGAGAGGATGGAGGGAGAGGGGAGATAGAGAGACAGACCAGAACTGCATGATAAACAGGACCAGAACAGTAGAAATACACCAGAGGAAAACAGAGATGGTGGCTCAGAGTTAAACATGTTGACACCGCAGAATTATGCAGTAGGACACCCCAGCATTATGCAGTAGGACACCCCAGCATTATGCAGTAGGACACCACAGAATTATGCAGTAGGACACCGCAGAATTATGCAGTAGGACACCCCAGCATTATGCAGTAGGACACCCCAGCATTATGCAGTAGGACACCGCAGAATTATGCAGTAGGACACCCCTGCATTATGCAGTAGGACACCCCAGCATTGTGCAGTAGGACACCCCAGCATTATGCAGTAGGACACCGCAGCATTATGCAGTAGGACACCGCAGAATTATGCAGTAGGACACCCCAGCATTATGCAGTAGGACACCGCAGCATTATGCAGTAGGACACCCCTGCATTATGCAGTAGGACACCCCAGCATTATGCAGTAGGACACCCCAGCATTATGCAGTAGGACACCCCTGCATTATGCAGTAGGACACCCCAGCATTATGCAGTAGCCACCGCAGCATTATGCAGTAGGACCCCAGCATTATGCAGTAGGACACCCCAGCATTATGCAGTAGGACACCGCAGCATTATGCAGTAGGACACCGCAGCATTATGCAGTAGGACACCGCAGCATTATGCAGTAGGACACCCCAGCATTATGCAGTAGGACACCCCAGCATTATGCAGTAGGACATCCCAGCATTATGCAGTAGGACACCGCAGCATTATGCAGTAGGACACCCCAGCATTGTGCAGTAGGACACCACAGCATTATGCAGTAGGACACCCCAGCATTATGCAGTAGGACACCGCAGCATTATGCAGTAGGACACCGCAGCATTATGCAGTAGGACACCGCAGCATTATGCAGTAGGACACCCCAGCATTATGCAGTAGGACACCCCAGCATTATGCAGTAGGACACCGCAGCATTGTGCAGTAGGACACCGCAGCATTATGCAGTAGGACACCCCAGCATTATGCAGTAGGACACCCCAGCATTGTGCAGTAGGACACCCCAGCATTATGCAGTAGGACACCGCAGCATTATGCAGTAGGACACCGCAGAATTATGCAGTAGGACACCCCAGCATTATGCAGTAGGACACCGCAGCATTATGCAGTAGGACACCCCTGCATTATGCAGTAGGACACCCCAGCATTATGCAGTAGGACACCCCAGCATTATGCAGTAGGACACCCCTGCATTATGCAGTAGGACACCCCAGCATTATGCAGTAGCCACCGCAGCATTATGCAGTAGGACCCCAGCATTATGCAGTAGGACACCCCAGCATTATGCAGTAGGACACCGCAGCATTATGCAGTAGGACACCGCAGCATTATGCAGTAGGACACCGCAGCATTATGCAGTAGGACACCCCAGCATTATGCAGTAGGACACCCCAGCATTATGCAGTAGGACATCCCAGCATTATGCAGTAGGACACCGCAGCATTATGCAGTAGGACACCCCAGCATTGTGCAGTAGGACACCACAGCATTATGCAGTAGGACACCGCAGCATTGTGCAGTAGGACACCGCAGCATTATGCAGTAGGACACCCCAGCATTATGCAGTAGGACACCGCAGCATTATGCAGTAGGACACCCCAGCATTATGCAGTAGGACACCCCAGCATTATGCAGTAGGACACCGCAGCATTATGCAGTAGGACACCCCAGCATTATGCAGTAGGACACCCCAGCATTATGCAGTAGGACACCCCAGCATTATGCAGTAGGACACCGCAGCATTATGCAGTAGGACACCGCATGATGTAATGTTGCCACAATGCAGATACATTTACTCTACAGTTGAACTGATCGCTATACTCTCTGATAATCCACTACAGTTATATTGTATTGTACTCTCTGGTTCCTTATTATGGCTGACTTTCCATCATTAATATGACAGGACAGGACTGGCTGGCTGGGATAGCCAACGCCAGCTAGCTAGCCACAAACACAGCTTGTCAAGGTTAAACCAATTATCCATAGGGCAAGTCAGTGGGGCTAAAAAAAGGGCTAAAAAAAGTAGATTCGTCCCAAATGGCCCAATTCCCGTTATAAAGCACTTCTTTTGACCAGGGCCCATAAAGAATAGGGTTCTTAACCAGGGCCCATAAAGAATAGGGTTCTTAACCAGGGCCCATAAGGAATAGGGTTCTTAATCAGGGCCCATAAGGAATAGGGTTCTGGACCAGGGCTCATGAGGAATAGGGTTCTGGACCAGGGCTCATGAGGAATAGGGTTCTTGACCAGGGCCCATGAGGAATAGGGTTCTTAACCAGGGCCCATAAGGAATAGGGTTCTTGACCAGGGCCCATAAAGAATAGGGTTCTTGACCAGGGCCCATAAGGAATAGGGTTCTGGACCAGGGCTCATGAGGAATAGGGTTCTTGACCAGGGCCCATGAGGAATAGGGTTCCTGACCAGGGCCCATAAGGAATAGGGTTCCTGACCAGGGCCCATGAGGAATAGGGTTCTTGACCAGGGCCCATAAGGAATAGGGTTCCTGACCAGGGCCCATGAGGAATAGCGTTCTTGACCAGGGCCCATAAGGAATAGGGTTCTTGACCAGGGCTCAAACTGAATAGAGTTATTGTCAGAAGAAATGCAAAGAGAATACCACCAGCCTGTCTATTTATTCTGCCTCTACCATTCCCCATATTCACTACCAGCCTGTCTATTTATTCTGCATCTACCATTCCCCATATTCACCACCAGCCTGTCTATTTATTCTGCATCTACCATTCCCCATATTCACTACCAGCCTGTCTATTTATTCTGCATCTACCATTCCCCATATTCACTACCAGCCTGTCTATTTATTCTGCATCTACCATTCCCCATATTCACTACCAGCCTGTCTATTTATTCTGCATCTACCATTCCCCATATTCACTACCAGCCTGTCTATTTATTCTGCATCTACCATTCCCCATATTCACTACCAGCCTGTCTATTTATTCTGCATCTACCATTCCCCATATTCACTACCAGCCTGTCTATTTATTCTGCATCTACCATTCCCCATATGTTTAGATCACTGTGGAGTGACAAATATTCCAAGGCATAATTGGCTGGGTTGGACGATAGCCCTTATGTACATTCCATGATCGAACGTTCCAAACACACTTCCTACCGGCGTAACGATTTCCGGTGACGCGTACTATAGAACGGAAGTCAGTCTAGTTGTTATCGACAATATAACGTTACTACCACTATGTCGCAGTTTTTTTATTAGGTGTCTTCAGGACTCAAATTAATATTAATGATGTACATCGAATTGTTAAATCAGGCTCCGAGATTACAGCTAGCAAGAATGAAAAGGGGTTCAAGATGTATATAGGAAGCTACATAGACAACTATGAAGGCTAGTACCAAGTCAGTGACAGATATAACGTCAGCTAGCTATAATCATATTAGCTATCTAATTTAACTATTAACCGTAGCTAGTTAGTTACTGTAGTGGTCTGGGTGTTGCTGATGCAGAGGAGTCAGGTGCAGGACAGCAGAGATGAGCAACACAAGTAACTTTACTCAAATATTTCAATAACATGCCCTAATACCGAGCCCACAATAACGGACCGAACATACATAAAACAATCACGCACAAAAACCATGGGGAAAACAGAGGGTTAAATAATGAACATGTAATTGGGGAATTGAAACCAGGTGTGTAAAATAAAGACAAAACAAATGGAAAATGAAAAGTGGATCGGCGATGGCTAGAAGGCCGACGTCGACCGCCGAACGCCGCCCGAACAAGGAGAGGAGACGACTTCGGCGGAAGTCGTGACAGTTACTTTGTAAAATGATTTAACGTTGACAGAATCTACCTGAGAATGTGTGTATTTTCGTTAGTTTGGTTAAGTTAAGCTTGCTAGCTATGTTTTGCTCAATAAAAATATGTTTTATTCATGACTTCTACACAGTATCGAACAAAGATACATTGACAGGGGAGGTCACCGTGAGGGCTGCATGTTACAGGTCCATGAGGAAGAGTGAAAAGCATGAGAGTAGGGAAAGATTATAGATCGCTACTAGGGACCTGTGGTGGTTAATTTCTTTATTATCAAATTAGGACAATTAGACAAACTTTACACACAAGTCAGAGTTATACATAAACTACATCTTTAATAATAAGATCTTTGCAATAGCAATGACTTTCAACAATTCACCATTTTCTAATGATCCGCTGAGAGCGATAAAACAAAAGTACAAAGGTCTTTTATAACCAAGATACACCCCTTTCAACCTACATGACGAACAACAGATACATAGAATGGTCACAAGGTTAAGATTTGTATGAAAGATATCTATAATACATAGCAGACAGAATCTGCTGTGTCAACAGTTTTCATTGTACAGACCAGTGCCTGGTCCTCCTACTCCAAACTGGAACCGTCTCTTCCTGGTACGGTATAGAACAGACCAGTGCCTGGTCCTCCTACTCCAAACTGGAACCGTCTCTTCCTGGTACGGTATAGAACAGACCAGTGCCTGGTCCTCCTACTCCAAACTGGAACCGTCTCTTCCTGGTACGGTATAGAACAGACCAGTGTCTGGTCCTCCTACTCCAAACTGGAACCGTCTCTTCCTGGTACGGTATAGAACAGACCAGTGCCTGGTCCTCCTACTCCAAACTGGAACCGTCTCTTCCTGGTACGGTATAGAACAGACCAGTGCCTGGTCCTCCTACTCCAAACTGGACCCGTCTCTTCCTGGTACGGTATAGAACAGACCAGTGCCTGGTCCTCCTACTCCAAACTGGAACCGTCTCTTCCTGGTACGGTATAGAACAGACCAGTGCCTGGTCCTCCTACTCCAAACTGGAACCGTCTCTTCCTTGTACGGTATAGAACAGACCAGTGCCTGGTCCTCCTACTCCAAACTGGACCCGTCCCTCCCTGGTACGGTATAGAACAGACCAGTGCCTGGTCCTCCTACTCCAAACTGGAACCGTCTCTCCCTGGTACGGTATAGAACAGACCAGTGCCTGGTCCTCCTACTCCAAACTGGAACCGTCTCTCCCTGGTACGGTATAGAACAGAAACATGAACTAATGTTCTCTGGAATGCTCTTTAGGTTTTATCACCCAAAGACATTGTAAATCTCCTCTGTCAGTGTTATCTCATAGAGGCCCAACCTCAGTAGAACACACACACAATAGTTAACCTCTTATGCTAGGGGGCAGTATTTTCACGTCCGGATGAAAAGTGTGCCCAAAGTAAACTGCCTGCTACTCAGGCCCAGAAGCTAGGATATGCATAGTATTAGTAGATTTGGATAGAAAACACTCTGCAGTTTCTAAAACTGTTTGAATGATGTCTGTGAGTATAGCATAACTTATTTGGCAGGCGAAACCCGAGGATAAACCATCCAGGATTTTTTTTAATTGAGGTCACTCTTTCCAATGTTTTTTCATTTGGGATCTAGAATTCTAAGGCACTTGCTTGCAGTTCGTATCGCTTCCACTGGATGTCAACAGTCTTTAGAAATTGGTTGATGTTTTTCCTTTGAGTAATGAAGGAGTAAGGCTGTTCAGAATGAGGCTCGAGGGAAGTGTATTGTTTGATAGAGGCGCACGACCAGAAATGCTCGCTACACTATGTTTTCCTCCTGTATTGAACGCTGTTTATCCCGTCTTAAATTTGATCGATTATTTACGTTGAAAATACCTAAAGTTATATTAGGAAAGTTGTTTGAAATGTTTGGACAAAGATTGCAGGTAATTTATGAGATATTTTGTAGTCATGTTGCGCGAGTGGTAAACTTTTTTTTTCTGCATCAAACACGCCAAATAAATTGACATTTTGGATATATAACAACGGAATTAATCAAACAAAAGGACAATTTGTGATGTTTATGGGACATAGAGAAGCTCGTCAAAGGTAAGGCATGAATTATATCTTTATTTGTGAGTTGTGTGTCGCGTTGAATTATGATTGTCTGTGTTTGTTTGGGGTGCTGTCCTAACATAATTGTATAGTTTGCTTTCGCCGTAAAGCATTTTTGAAATCAGACAAGTTGACTGGATTAACAAGAAGTGTATCTTTAATCCTATGTTTATGATGTTTATGATGAGTATTTCTGTAATTTGATGTGACTCTCTGCATTTTCATCAGATGTTATTTGAGACAATGCATTACTGAACATAACGCACCAATTTAAACGGAGGTTTTTGGACATAAAGAGGGACTTTATTCAACAAAACAAACATTTATTGTGTAACATACAATTGTGTAACATACAATAGGGTTCTTGACCAGGGCCCATAAGGAACAGGGTTCTTAACCAGGGGCCCATAAGGAATAGGGTTCTGGACCAGGGCCCATTGTGTAACATACAAGTTAATACAGGTAATGAGTGGAGAACAGGAGGGCTTCTTAAAGAAAAACTAACAGGTCTGTGAGAGCCGGAATTCTTACTGGTTGGTAGGTGATCAAATGCTTATGCAATAAAATGCAAATTATTTACTTAAAAATCATACAATGTGATTTTCTGGATTTTTGTTTTAGATTCCGTCTCTCACAGTTGAAGTGTACCTATGATAAAAATATTACAGACCTCTACATGCTTTGTAAGTAGGAAAACCTGCAAAATCGGCAGTGTATCAAATACTTGTTCTCCCCACTGTATCTCCCTCACTAGCTTTAAGCACCAGCTGTCAGAGCAGCTCACAGATCACTGCACCTGTACCCAGCCCATCTGTAAATAGCCCATCCAACTACCTCATCACCATATTGATATTTATTTTGCTCCTTTGCATCCCAGTACCGCTACTTGCACACTCATCTTCTGCACATCTATCACTCCAGTGTTTAATTTGCCATACTATAATAATTTCGCCAATATGGCCTACTTATTGCCTCACCCCCCTTATCCTACCTCATTTGCACACACTGTATATAGACATTCTCTATTGTATTATTGACTATATGTTTGTTTATTCCATGTGTAACTCTGTGTTTGTGTCACACTGCTTGCTTTATCTTGGCCAGGTTGCAGTTGGAAATGAGAACGTGTTCTCAATTAGCCTACCTGGTTAAATAAAGGACTTGTTCTCAACTAGCCTACCAGGTTAAATAAAGGGCTTGTTCTCAACTAGCCTACCTGGTTAAATAAAGGGCTTGTTCTCAACTAGCCTACCTGGTTAAATAAAGGGCTTGTTCTCAACTAGCCTACCAGGTTAAATAAAGGGCTTGTTCTCAACTAGCCTACCTGGTTAAATAAAGGACTTGTTCTCAACTAGCCTACCAGGTTAAATAAAGGGCTTGTTCTCAACTAGCCTACCTGGTTAAATAAAGGTGAAATAAAAAATAAAAAAAATTAAAATCATCTGGTGGCCCTTCTTTACCAGACAGCGCACTACTCTCAACTAAACATTCCTACTGCACCACCAGTTCACAGCTGCACAGACACAGAACAGCGTTGGCACAAGCCAAGAACACTTGTGAGTCTATCAATATCCATAAAGAAATGCACCTGAAAAGTATTCAGCCTGTGTAACAGTAAATCCTTGTTAATTAGGGTGTGAAACCAGGTCAGGTTGATGGGATAGAGTTCTGTAAACCTACTAACTTAATTAGGGTGTGAAACCAGGTCAGGTTGATGGGATAGAGTTCTGTAAACCTACTAACTTAATTAGGGTGTGAAGCCAGGTCAGGTTGATGGGATAGAGTTCTGTAAACCTGCTAACTTGTTTGCTGATGGAATAAGGTAAGTTGGAGGTTCCTAGAATGGAAGCATTTTAGAAATTTAGACATTTTCTTGTGATTTTTTTGGCGTCTTTACGATGTAATGACATGTTTGAGACAAAGACTGGGGGGAAATATATCATCCATGAATCTGTATATTTTAATCCATTTTATTTGAACTTTCGGGCTTGTGCTGTTTCTGGAAAAGTTACATTAGTCTTTGTCATAGTAATCTCTCCAACCTGATGTTAAGGTTTTTAATTGGTTGATGCTGCCTGAGATGGTCAGGGGGATGACTGTGTCAAACAGCTTGTGTTCCTTTACTCTGCGGATCATTCTTTCAACTCTCAGCCTGGAAATGGATTGGGTCTCCCTTAATCTCATTCACTGGCATCTGTGTGCGTCTTGACAGAAAGGCTGGCCGGTAGACTTTGCATGGAACAATGTCATCTACGAGAAAGCCCTTATCCACCATAATGGCCATGTCAGGGGTGAGTAAGGAAATAATTCCAGACTGCTTGAAGATCTCCTTGTCACTCACAGATCCAGAATACAACCATGACACCAAAGTGACAGCTCCATGTGGTGCCATTCCCAACATGCCCTTAAAGGTACAGTGTGACTTGTAGGAAGAAAACACCTCACGCTGCAGTAGTAGTGAAGATGGTGTCTGCCAGCGGAGTTCAGTGCAGTCGATCACTACCTGGGTGTCTGGATAGTCCTTGAACTCAGGTGGCAGGTAGGCTTTGATGGTTTCCATGGGGATCCATATCCGTGCTGATCCAAGAAGACAGCAGAGGAAGTTGGCCCAAGGGATGATAATCCGGCTCACTGTCGATTGGTGGATGCTGAACCGATGGGCCAAATCCTTCTGCTTCAGACCCAGCGACAGATGAGTCATAAACAAGAAGAACTCGTCGATTGATGGCAGTGTGTCTGAACGTAAAGAAAACCGTTTTAGTACAATATAGTCCTTATATTCGGTCCATAACAAAAATTAAATAATGCTTAACAGTTACAGTAAGATCAAATAATATTCTCTTAAGTATTTAATGAAGTTGTCCCTTACTGGTTTTCTTCCAGTAACACTTGTTTCAGACGGATTGGTGCTTGTGACTCTTATAAACTTGGTCTCTGCTTCCCGCTCAATCAAGTGCCAGAAGGCCATCAGGTGGGTGTAGCTTGCAGATCTAAAGACTGACCCAGAGTATTTCAATACCAAAAAAGGCTCATTACTATTATTGCCCATCTTCTCTAAGCATCAAGTAGCACTAGACATGACCTAGCTGCTATTGTAACCTGTTTTTCTCGTTACTGCAATTCTTACTGTAATTCACAGCAGCTATCATCACAGCAGTGAATTTGTTTTAAATGTTCCGTTATTATTTAACCTGGGAAGTGGACTAAGAACCAAATCTTATTTGCAGCAACGACCTGGGAGCATTTTTGGGGGTTAACTGAAAACGAATGTAAAGACAATATACATTCAATGTGCCAACGTATGCTAAGATATGCTAGCCTAGTTTTAAATAACAATGAACATGTTCTTAAATGTAAGATGGACTTTGGGATAATAATAATATTTAATAGTAAATAATAAACAATAGTAATGCTTGATAATAATACATCTGGTACAGGGCACCCCTCAGCAGGAAAAACAGAACTAGACAGTCATTTGTGCCAGGTGTGATATCCCTCCTAAATAGCTTGGGCTAATGTTCCTATCCACCCAGTAAGGCCAGCAGGCTAATGTTCCTATCCACCCAGTAAGGCCAGCAGGCTAATGTTCCTAACCACTCAGTAAGGACAGCAGGCTAATGTTCCTATAGACCCAGTAAGGCCAGCAGGCTAATGTTCCTAACCACTCAGTAAGGCCAGCAGGCTAATGTTCCCATCCACACAGTAAGGCCAGCAGGCTAATGTTCCTATAGACCCAGTAAGGCCAGCAGGCTAATGTTCCTATCCACCCAGTAAGGCCAGCAGGCTAATGTTCCTATAGACCCAGTAAGGCCAGCAGGCTAATGTTCCTATCCACCCAGTAAGGCCAGCAGGCTAATGTTCCCATCCACACAGTAAGGCCAGCAGGCTAATGTTCCTATAGACCCAGTAAGGCCAGCAGGCTCATGTTCCTATTGACCCAGTAAGGCCAGCAGGCTAATGTTCCTATAGACCCAGTAAGGCCAGCAGGCTAATGTTCCTATCCACCCAGTAAGGCCAGCAGGCTAATGTTCCTATCCACCCAGTAAGGCCAGCAGGCTAATGTTCCTATCCACCCAGTAAGGCCAGCAGGCTAATGTTCCTATCCACCCAGTAAGGCCAGCAGGCTAATGTTCCTATCCACCCAGTAAGGCCAGCAGGCTAATGTTCCTATCCACCCAGTAAGGCCAGCAGGCTAATGTTCCTATAGACTCAGTAAGGTCAGCAGGCTAATGTTCCCATCAACTCAGTAAGGCCAGCAGGCCAATGTTCCTATAGACCCAGTAAGGCCAGCAGGCTAATGTTCCTATAGACCCAGTAAGGCCAGCAGGCTAATGTTCCTATCCACCCAGTAAGGCCAGCAGGCTAATGTTCCTATCCACCCAGTAAGGCCAGCAGGCTAATGTTCCTATCCACCCAGTAAGGCCAGCAGGCTAATGTTCCTATCCACCCAGTAAGGCCAGCAGGCTAATGTTCCTATCCACCCAGTAAGGCCAGCAGGCTAATGTTCCTATAGACTCAGTAAGGTCAGCAGGCTAATGTTCCCATCAACTCAGTAAGGCCAGCAGGCCAATGTTCCTATTGACCCAGTAAGGCCAGCAGGCGAATGTTCCTATAGACTCAGTAAGGCCAGCAGGCTAATGTTCCTATCCACTCAGTAAGGCCAGCAGGCTAATGTTCCCATCCACTCAGTAAGGCCAGCAGGCTAATGTTCCTAACCACTCAGTAAGGCCAGCAGGCTAATGTTCCCATCCACACAGTAAGGCCAGCAGGCTAATGTTCCTATAGACCCAGTAAGGCCAGCAGGCTAATGTTCCTATTGACCCAGTAAGGCCAACAGGCTAATGTTCCTATCCACCCAGTAAGGCCAGCAGGCTAATGTTCCTATAGACCCAGTAAGGCCAGCAGGCTAATGTTCCTATCCACCCAGTAAGGCCAGCAGGCTAATGTTCCCATCCACACAGTAAGGCCAGCAGGCTAATGTTCCTATAGACCCAGTAAGGCCAGCAGGCTCATGTTCCTATTGACCCAGTAAGGCCAGCAGGCTAATGTTCCTATAGACTCAGTAAGGCCAGCAGGCTAATGTTCCTATCCACCCAGTAAGGCCAGCAGGCTAATGTTCCTATAGACCCAGTAAGGCCAGCAGGCTAATGTTCCTATTGACCCAGTAAGGCCAGCAGGCTAATGTTCCTATCCACCCAGTAAGGCCAGCAGGCTAATGTTCCTATCCACCCAGTAAGGCCAGCAGGCTAATGTTCCTATCCACCCAGTAAGGCCAGCAGGCTAATGTTCCTATCCACCCAGTAAGGCCAGCAGGCTAATGTTCCTATAGACCCAGTAAGGCCAGCAGGCTAATGTTCCTATCCACCCAGTAAGGCCAGCAGGCTAATGTTCCTATAGACCCAGTAAGGCCAGCAGGCTAATGTTCCTATCCACCCAGTAAGGCCAGCAGGCTAATGTTCCTATCCACCCAGTAAGGCCAGCAGGCTAATGTTCCTATAGACCCAGTAAGGCCAGCAGGCTAATGTTCCTATCCACCCAGTAAGGCCAGCAGGCTAATGTTCCTATCCACCCAGTAAGGCCAGCAGGCTAATGTTCCTATAGACCCAGTAAGGCCAGCAGGCTAATGTTCCTATCCACCCAGTAAGGCCAGCAGGCTAATGTTCCCATCCACTCAGTAAGGCCAGCAGGCTAATGTTCCTATCCACACAGTAAGGCCAGCAGGCTAATGTTCCTATCCACCCAGTAAGGCCAGCAGGCTAATGTTCCTATCCACCCAGTAAGGCCAGCAGGCTAATGTTCCTATAGACCCAGTAAGGCCAGCAGGCTAATGTTCCTATCCACCCAGTAAGGCCAGCAGGCTAATGTTCCCATCCACTCAGTAAGGCCAGCAGGCTAATGTTCCTATCCACACAGTAAGGCCAGCAGGCTAATGTTCCTATCCACCCAGTAAGGCCAGCAGGCTAATGTTCCTATAGACCCAGTAAGGCCAGCAGGCTAATGTTCCTATCCACCCAGTAAGGCCAGCAGGCTAATGTTCCCATCCACTCAGTAAGGCCAGCAGGCTAATGTTCCTATCCACACAGTAAGGCCAGCAGGCTAATGTTCCTATCCACCCAGTAAGGCCAGCAGGCTAATGTTCCTATCCACCCAGTAAGGCCAGCGGGCTAATGTTCCTATCCACCCAGTAAGGCCAGCAGGCTAATGTTCCTATAGACTCAGTAAGGCCAGCAGGCTAATGTTCCTATACACTCAGTAAGGCCAGCAGGTTAGTCTTTAAAAAAAACGTGTTTTATTGGTATGTAACTGTTATGAAGGTTGTATTGTCAATTTTGTTTTGTATTTAAACGCCACTTTAAACGTGTACATGACACTGAAACAAAATTTCCCCATGGGGACAATAAAGTCAGTAAGTATTACTGTACCTTGTGTAAAAATGTATATCCTCGTCAGAACCAGCAAATCGCTGTAGACCAAAGCTGTGGTGGGTAGTCAGTTTCTCCAGCTTGCATCGAAGTTCCTCAATTTATCTTACGTGCTCATGGTTTGCCATTACGGCCATGTCCAGGGCAGCAGCTTCAGGGACTGCACAGTAATCATGTGTCTGGACCGGATCAGAGACGGCACAGCCCATAGGTGGCTCACCTTGTTTTTCATCCTCCTCAGTCGGAGCAGGAGGTTTCAGTCTTCTTTCCCAAACACCAGGTCTCTTTTGAATGTGCTAGTTCCACGGCAAGACTGTAGGAACAACACCTCTTTTTAGGTATTGTCACCCCCCAATTTTTCCTTCAACAAAGTCACTCTCGACGATATGTGTACTACACACCTTTGCGTGTTTGGTGACAGTAAAGTTGTCACGACGTACTGCCACCAACCACCTTTGTCTGAGCTCTACATCGACCAGAAAACTATGGAAGCCGGTGTTGTTGAACAAGGCTTAATGGTCTTTCCTCCCAGTCGGTGCTGTTGAACAAGGCTTAATGGTCTTTCCTCCCAGTCGGTGCTGTTGAACAAGGCTTAATGGTCTTTCCTCCCAGTCTGTGTTAATGAACAAGGCTTAATGGTCTTTCCTCCCAGTCGGTGCTGTTGAACAAGGCTTAATGGTCTTTCCTCCTGTTCTATGTTAATGAACAAGGCTTAATGGTCTTTCCTCCCAGTCTGTGTTGTTGAACAAGGCTTAATGGTCTTTCCTCCCAGTCTGTGTTGTTGAACAAGGCTTAATGGTCTTTCCTCCCAGTCTGTGTTGTTGAACAAGGCTTAATGGTCTTTCCTCCCAGTCTGTGTTGTTGAACAAGGCTTAATGGTCTTTCCTCCCAGTCTGTGTTGTTGAACAAGGCTTAATGGTCTTTCCTCCTGTTCTATGTTAATGAACAAGGCTTAATGGTCTTTCCTCCTAGTCTGTGTTGTTGAACAAGGCTTAATGTAAAATAAGAAAATGAAAAGGGGGTGTATCCCAAATGGCACCATATTCACTTGTGCACTACATTTGACCAGGGCCCATAGGGATCCCCATAGGGCTCTAGTCAAAAGTAGTGTGCTATATAGGGAATATGGTGTAATTTGGCCCGCAGATATTGTGAATCATCCTACATCTATGGACATGATTCATTATGGAGAGCTAAACTTTTCTATTATTCTTATCCTCCCAACGCAGAAGCAGCAGCAGTGGTACAGATTACACCTACTGAGTCAGCAGTCATCCTCTGACATTAACAGATAATTATACGGTATTACTGTCATGGTATGGGGAAATAAACCCAATGAAATAGTGACAGCTCAGTAAAAATCCTTTGGTTTCTCACTGCCACCTCAGGAATCAGCTTTGCCATTCTTAACGGCTAGAGGTTAATTTCTGGTAACCTTTGACATAATTCTGCATGTAATTTAGACCACTGAAATTACCTTTTGAGGTCCACGGACTTTTTTATTAAGCTCTGTTGAACAACAGCCAAGTTTTGAACAGGAAATTACAGTTACAATGAATACATCATCGTGGACAAGATCAAAACAATGCACATCCAGCATCTCCAGTGCGGCCCATTCGGAATCGAGAGTTTATATTTCCTTCCATATTGGTTTCCACAAGGCAATATATCCTGTTTGCAACTTAACATCTCTGGCCTCCATTTTGGTTTCCACAAGGCAATAAATCCTGTATGCAACTTACATCTCTGGCCTCCATATTGGTTTCCACAAGGCAATACATCCCCTATGCAGCTAAACATCTCTGGCCTAAAACAGGACAGCATCCATACCTGTCCTGAGTGTCTGCCAGCCCAGGGAAAAGGGGCTCCGGGCCTGAAGATTGTAGCTGCTGATGGGGCTGTGGTTGTCCACCCCTCCACTCCACGACAGGGTGGCTGTAGTGTCCGTGATCTCCTCTACTATCACCACCCCAGGGGGTCCTGGGGGGCCTAGAGAGAGATTTAGAGAGAGATAGAGGGGGAGAGAGAGATAAGGTGAGGTGAGGAGAGATGGAAAGAGAGAGAGGTGAGGAGAGATGGAGAGTGAAAGAAAGAAAGAAAGAAAGAAAGAAAGAAAGAAAGAAAGAAAGAAAGAAAGAAAGAAAGAAAGAAAGAAAGAAAGAAAGAAAGAAAGAAAGAAAGAAAGAAAGAAAGAAAGAAAGAGACAGAGAGATATTGAGAAACCTGTCCAACCAAAAACATAGAGACCAAGAAAATCTGAGCCTTCACTATGGTGAATCACAAAAACTATACAGAAATATACTACGGACAAAGAAGGAGCATCACTACAAGAATCCATAGAATCTAACCACTTCTGGGAAAATTGGAAAACTCTAAACAACACGAAGCATTATCTATCCAAAATGGAGATGTATGAATAAACCACTTCTCCAACCATTTTGGCTCTATGACAAAGAACAAACAGCAAAAACACATACAGTTGAAGTCGGAAGTTTACATACACCTTAGCCAAATACATTTAAACTCAGTTTTTCACAATTCCTGACATTTTATCCTAGCAAAAATGCCCTGACTTAGGTCAGTTAGGATCACCACTTTCTTTTAAGAATGTGAAATGTCAGAATAATAGTAGAGAGAATGATTTATTTCAGCTTTTATTTCTTTCACCACATTCCCAGTGGGTCAGAAGTTTACATACACTCAATTAGTATTTGGTTGAATTGCCTTTAAATTGTTTAACTTGGGTCAAACGTTTTGGGTAGTCTTCCACAAGCTTCCCACAATAAGTTCGGTGAATTTTGGCCCATTCCTCCTGACAGAGCTGGTGTAACTGAGTCAGGTTTGTAGGCCTCCTTGCTCGCACACACTTTTTCAGTTCTGCCCACAAATGTTCTATAGGATTGAGGTCAGGGCTTTGTGATGGCCACTCCAATATCTTGACTTTGTTGTCCTTAAGCCATTTTGCCACAACTTTGGAAGTATGCTTGGGGTCATTGTCCATTTGGAAGACCCATTTGCGACCAAGCTTTAACTTCCTGACTGATGTCTTGAGATGTTGCTTCAATATATCCACATCATTTTCCATCCTCATGACGCCATCTACTTTGTGAAGTGCACCAGTCCCTCCTGCAGCAAAGCCCCCCCACAACATGATGCTGCCACTCCCATGCTTCACGGTTGGGATGGTGTTCTTCGGCTTGCAAGCCTCCCCCTTTTTCCTCCAAACATAACGATGGTCATTATGGCCAAACAGTTCTATTTTTGTTTCATCAGCCCAGATGACATTTCTCCAAAAAGTACTATCTTTGTCCCCATGTGCAGTTGCAAACCGTAGTCTGGCTTTTTTATGCTGGTTTTGGAGCAGTGGCTTCTTCCTTGCTGAGCGGCCTTTCAGGTTATGTCGATATAGGAATTGTTTTACTGTGGATATAGATACTTTTATACCTGTTTCCTCCAGCATCTTCATAAGGTCCTTTGCTGTTGTTCTGGGATTGATTTGCACTTTTCGCAAAAAAGTACGTTCATCTCTAGGAGACAGAATGCGTCTCCTTCCTGAGCGGTATGACGACTGCGTGGTCCCATGGTGTTTATACACGCACAGATGAACGTTTGTACAGATGAACGTGGTACCTTCAAGCGTTTGGAAAATGCTCCCAAGGATGAACCAGACTTGTGGTGTCTACAATTTTTTTCTGATGTCTTGGCTGATTTCTTTTGATTTTCCCATGATGTCAAGCAAAGAAGCACTGAGTTTGAAGGTAGGCCTTGAAATACATCCACAGGTACACCTCCAATTGATTCAAATGATGTCAATTAGCCTGTCAGAAGCTACTATAGCCATGACATGTTTAAAGGCACAGTCAACTTAGTGTATGTACATTTCTGGTCCACTGGAATTGTGATACAGTGAATTATAAGTGAAATAATCTGTCTGTAAACAATTATTGGAAAGATTACTTGTGTCATACACAAAGTAGATGTCCTTACCAACTTGCCAAAACTTTAAGAAGAAATGTGTGGAGTGGTTGAAAAAACTGTTTTAATGACTCCAACCTAAGTGTATGTAAACTTCAGACTTCAACTGTACATGATCAAATACAAATCTTAGAATCAACTATCAAAGACTACCAGAACCCATTGCATTCTCCAATTACATTGAATGAACTACAGGACCAAATACAAACCCTCCAACCCAAAAAGGCATGTGGTGTTGATGATATCCTAAATTAAATGATCAAATATACAGACCACAAATTCCAATTGGCTATACTTAAACTCTTTAACATCATCCTCGGCACAAGCATCTTCCCCAATATTTGGAACCAAGGACTGATCTCCCCAATCCACAAAAGTAGAGATATATTTGACCTCAATAACTTCTTAAGGTGTAGGGGGCAGTATTTTCACGGCCGGATGAAAAATGTACCCAAATTAAACTGGTTACTACTCTGGCCCAGAAACTAGAATATGCATATTATTAGTATATTTGGATAGAAAACACTCTGAAGTTTCTAAAACTGTTTGAATGGTGTCTGTGAGTATAACAGAACTCATATGGCAGGCAAAACCCTGAGAAAAATTCAACCAGGAAGTGTGAGATCTGAGAATTGTAGTTCTTCTTTTGAATTTCTATCGAAACTACAGTGTCTGTGGGGTCACGTTGCACTTCCTAAGGCTTCCATTGGCTGTCAACAGCCTTCAGAAAGTTCTTTCAGCCTTCTCCTGTTACTGGGCAGATAATAGTATCTCAGTCAATGAGTGGACTGCCTGAGGACAAAGCACTTGGTGATGCGCGAGCCCGATAGCGAGCCGTTCCTTCTTTTTCTCCTGGAATGAATACGCTATTGTCCGGTTGGAATATTATCGCATTTTTACATTAAAAATAACATAAAGATTGATTGTAAACAACGTTTGACATGCTTCTACTAACGGTAATGGAACATTTTGACTTTTCGTGTCTCGAATTATGCTTGCGCATTATGCCTTTGGATAGTGACCTGAACGCACGAACAAAACGGAGGTATTTGGACATAAATATGGATTATTTCGAACAAAAACAACATTTCTTGTGGAAGTAGCAGTCCTGGAAGTGCATTCTGATGAAGATCAGCAAAGGTAAGAGAATATTTATAATACTAATTCTGAGTTTAGGTGATCCCAGAACTTGCCAGGTGTCTGTATAGCTTGCTTTGATGGCGAGCTATGTACTCAGAATATTGAAAAATATGCTTTCGCCGAAAAGCTATTTTAAAATCTGACACAGCGGTTGCATAAAGGAGTACTGTATCTATAATTCTTAAATGTATTGTTATGTATTTTGTCAACATTTATGATGAGTATTTTTGTAAATTGATGTGGTCATTCACCGGAGGTTTTGGTGGGAATACATTTTCTGAACATCACGCGCCAATGGAAAATGCTGTTTTTGGATATAAATATGAACTTTATCGAACAAAACATGCATGTATTGTGTAACATGATGTCCTAGGAGTGTCATCTGATGAAGATCGTCAAAGGTTAGTGCTTCATTTAGCTGTGGAAGCCGGTGAGTTTTTGAGTTTCTGTGACATATATCCTTGCTTGGAAAATGGCTGTGTGGTTATTTTTGTCTATGTACTCTCCTAACATAATCTAATGTTTTGCTTTTGCTGTAAAGCCTTTTTAAAATCGTACAATGTGGTTACATTAAGGAGAAGTATATCTTTAAAATGGTGTAAAATAGTCGTATGTTTGAGAAATTGAAATTATGATATTTTTGCTGTTTTGTATTTCGCGCCATGCTATTTCACTGGCTGTTGAATAGTGTGGGACGGTCACATCCCACCTTGCCCAGAGAAGATAACTACAGTGGGATATGCATCAACAGCAACATTGTGAAATTCCTTTGCATTATAATTAACTGCAGACTAATACATTTCCAAAGTGAAAACAATTTACTGAGCAAATGTCATATCGGGTTTTTACCAAATTACTGTGCAACAGACCACGGATTTACTACAATATCCGGACCCCTTCTACTGCCGGTACGGGGCACGGAACCCCGCCGATCCTTCACGACTGGAATACCAACATAATCTGCCTGAGGATCCCAACAGGCCCCTCAGGCGCGACGTCCCCTGAAGGTCCATTCTGCTAACCGCGGCCTGCTAGCTATCTACAGCATATTGGACTGTTAGCTGTTAGCTGATCCATCGGCCAGATCCTTGGACCACTATAACCATTTTGCCAATTGGACTTGGACCCCTCTGTTACTTGGAACCCTACTAATTCCATTCCATCCGTCTATCGACGTCACCGCAAGAGGAGGAAAAAACAGACTTTCCCCCATCGCGACGTCCCTCTAAGGCCCTTATGCTAGCTTGCTAGCCCCGGCCTGCTAACTATCTGAATCGCCATGTCCCCAGCCAGCCCAAACACTCACTGGATCCATACGATCACTTGGCTACGCATGCCTCTCCCTAATATCAATATGACTTGACCATTACTTTCCTGGTTAGTGATTACTGTCTTATTTCACTGTAGAGCCTCTAGCCCTGCTCAATATGCCTTAACCAATCATGTTGTTCCACCTCCCACATATGCGATGGCATCACCTGGTTTAAACGTCTCTAGAGACTAGATCTCTCTCATCATTATGCAATGCCTAGGTTTACCTCCAATGTACTCTCTTCCTACCATACCTTTGTCTGTACATTATGCCTTGAATCTATGCTATTGTGCCCACAAACCTGCTCCCTTTACTCTCTGTTCCGAATGTGCTAGACGGCCAGTTCTTATAGCCTTTAGCCGTACCCTTATCCTCCTTCTCCTCTGTTCCTCTGGTGATGTGGAGGTTAATCCAGGTCCTGCAGTGCCTAGCTCCACTCCTACTCCCCAGGTGCTCTCAATTGTTGACTTCTGTAACTATAAAAGCCTTGGTTTCATGCATGTTAACATCAGAAGCCTACTCCCTAAGTTTGTTTTATTCAATGCTTTAGCACATTCTGCCAACCTGGATGTCTTAGGGGTGTCTGAATCCTGTCTTAGGAAAACCACCAAAAACCCTGAAATTTCCATCCCTAACTATAACATTTTCCATCAAGATAGAACTGCCAAAGGGGGCGGTGTTGCAATCTACTGCAGAGATAGCCCGCAGAGTTCTGTCTTACTATCCAGGCCTGTACCAAAACAATTCGAGCTTCTACTTCTAAAAATTCACCTTTCAGAAATAAGTCTCTCACCGTTGCCGCTTGCTGTAGACCACCCTCTGCCCCCAGCTGTACCCTGGACACCATATGTGAATTGATTGCCCCCCATCTATCTTCTGAGCTTGTGCTGCTAGGTGACCTAAACTAGGACGTGCTTAACACCCCGGCCATCCTACAATCTAAGCTTGATGCCCTCAATCTCACACAAATTATGAATGAACCTACCAGGTACAACCCCAAATCCGCAAACACGGGCACCCTCATAGATATCATCGTAACTAACTCGCCCTCCAAATACACCTCTGCTGTTTTCAACCAAGATCTCAGTGATCAATGCCTCATTGCCTGCATCCGTAATGGGTCTGCGGTCAAACGCACACCCCTCATCACTGTCAAACGCTCACAAAAACACTTCAGCGAACAGGCCTTTCTAATCGACCTGGCCGGGGTATCCTGGAATGACATTGACCTCATCCCGTCAGTAGAGGATGCCTGATTATTCTGTAAAAGTGCCTTCCTCACCATCTTAAAAAAGCTTGCTCCATTCAAAACATGTAGTACTAGGAATGGATATAGCCCTTGGTTCACTCCAGACCTGTCTGCCCTTGACCAGCACAAAAACATCCTGTGGCATTCTGCATTAGCATCGAATAGCCCCCGTGATATGCAACTTTTCAGGGAAGTTAGGAACCAATATACACAGGTAGTTAGGAAAGCTAAGGCTAGCTTTTTCTAACAGAAATTTGCATCCTGTACAAATTCCAAAAAGTTATGGGACACTGTAAAGTCCATGGAGAATAAGAGCACCTCCTCCCAGCTGCCCACTGCTCTGAGGCTAGGAATAAATCCACAATAATTGAGAATTTCAATAAGCATTTTTTACGGCTGGCCATGCTTTCCACCTGGCTACCCCTACCCCGGTCAACAGCCCTGTGCTCCCCACAGCAACTTACCCAAACCTCCCCCACTTCTCCTTCACCAAAATCCAGATAGCTGATGTTCTGAAAGAGCTGCAAAATCTGGACCCCTACAAATCAGCCGGGCTAGACAATCTGGACCCTCTTTTTCTAAAATTATCTGCCAAAATGATTGCAACCTCACTTACTAGTCTGTTCAACCTCTCTTTTGTATCGTCTGAGATTCCTAAAGATTGGAAAGCGACCGCGGTCATCCCCCTCTTCAAAGGGGGAGACACTCTAGACCGAAACTGATACAGACCTATATCCATCCTGCCCTGCCTTTCTAAGGTCTTCAAAAACCAAGTTAACAAACAGATCATTGACCATTTCGAATCCCACCGTACCTTCTCCGCTTTGCAATCCGGGTTCCGAGCTGGTCACGGGTGCACCCCAGCCACTCTCAAGGTCCTAAATGATATTATAACCGCCATCAATAAAAGGCAGTACAGTGCAGCAGTCTTCATCAACCTGGCCAAGGCTTTCAACTCTGTCAATCACCATATTCTTATCGGCAGACTGATTTCGCCTTGGTTTCTCTAATGACTGCCTCGCCAACTACTTCTCAGATAGAGTTCAGTGTGTCAAATCGGAGGGCCTGTTGTCCGGACCTCTGTCAGTCTCTATGGGGGTGCCACAGGGTTCAATTCTCGGGCCGACTCTTTTCTCTGTATATATCAATGATGTCACTCTTGCTGCGGGTGATTCTTTGATCCACCTCTACGCAGACGACACCATTCTGTATACATCTGGCCCTTCTTTGGACACTGTGTTAAAACAAACCTCCAAACAAGCTTCAACGCCATACAACACTCCTTCCGTGGCCTCCAACTGCTCTTAAATGCGCGTAAAATGAAATGCATGCTCTTCAACCGATCGCTGCCCGCACCCGTCTGCCAAACTAGGATCACTCCACCAGACGGTTCTGATTTAGAATATGTGGACATCTCGGTGTATGGCTAGACTGTAAACTCTCCTTCCAGACTCATATTAAGCATCTCCAACCAAAATTAAATCTAGAATCAGGTTCCTATTTTGCAACAAAGCCTCCTTCACTCTGAACTCCACCCTGCGCAACTGGGTTCTGGACTTCCTGACGGTTCGCCCCTAGGTGCTGAAGGTGCGAAACAACACCTCCACTTCGCTGATCTTCTACACAGGTACCCCACAAGGGTGCGTGTTCAGCCCCCTCCTGTACTCTCTGTTCACCCATGACTGTGTGGCCACGCACGCCTCCAACTCAATCATCAAGTTTGTAGACGACACAACAGTAGTAGGCCTGATTACCAACAATGATGAGACAGCCTACAGGGAGGAGGGGAGAGTCCTGGCGGGGTGGTGCCAGGAAAGTAACATCTCCCTCAACGTCAACTAAATGGAGCTGATCAAGGACTTCAGGAAACAACAGATGGAGCACGCCCCTAAGTTCCTCGGCGTACACATCACTGACAGTACGGTGAAGAAGGTGCAACAGTGCCTCTTCAACCTCAGGAGGCTGAACATGTTTTGCTTTGCCCTTAAGACCCTTACCAACATGTACAAGATCCACAATTGAGAGCATACTGTCAGGCTGTATCACCGCCTGGTACGGCAACTGCAGCGTCTGCAACAGCAGGGCTCTCCAGGACACATCACGGGGCCAGACTACCTGCCCTCCAGGACACCTACAGCTCATGATGTCACAGGAAGCCCCCCCCCCCTTCCCTGGTCTGTCTCTCCCAGTTTGGTACAGGTGCCCCGCCCTGCCCTGGTCTGTCTCTCCCAGTCTGGTACAGGTGCCCCCCACCCCTGCCCTGGTCTGTCTCTCCCAGTCTGGTACAGGTGCCCCCCTGCCCTGGTCTGTCTCTCCCAGGCTGGTACAGGTGCCCCCCTGCCCTGGTCTGTCTCTCCCAGGCTGGTACAGGTGCCCCCCCAGTCTGGTACAGGTGCCCCCCCCAGTCTGGTACAGGTGCCCTCACCACTCTCTCTCCGGAGCTTTGCTCGCCTACATCATACGCATACATCACAGACTTTTATACTGATCTGCTGTTGGACAGATCAGAGGCAGTAGGGATGACCTATACTGATCTGCTGTTGGACAGATCAGAGGCAGTAGGGATGACCTATACTGATCTGCTGTTGGACAGATCAAAGGCAGTAGGGATGACCTATACTGATCTGCTATTGGACAGATCAGAGGCAGTAGGGGTGACCTATACTGATCTGCTGTTGGACAGATCAGAGACAGTAGGGATGACCAGTTGATTCGTGATTCTCGCTATGTTTGAATTATTATTTAGGAATGTTTTTTATTTGAAGTCGTAGCTCATTTAATGAGGGTTAAGCGTTGCTTTGGCTACATATCTTAGATTGTTCTGTTAAATTTGTATGTGCTTTTCTCTCATGTTAATTGATAGGGCAATACATGAACATGCTGCTGTTGCTGAATTTGCTGTTGTCTACACTTGGCTTTTACAATGTTGGCAATACTTTAAGAGTCCATTGCTCTGTGAATGAGGAAATATATGACTGTTTCTCCCTCGTGTTTTGGGAGAAACCACACGCTTGCTCCGTGAATGCACGTGAGAACTATGCACATTAAATCAACATTCTCTAGATGCAGACAGTTTATTTGAAGAGCTTAAAGGTATGATCCCCCTGACACCCCTGGACACTCCTTCACCAGGTTCTCCTTCTCATCCTTCTCTGTTTCAGAAGTGTGTAAAACCCTGAAATAAATTGATAGAAAGATATCCCCTGGCCCTGATGAACTAGACCCCAGCTTCCTACACCTAGCTGCAGAAATCATTGCTCCCCTTAACATGTATTTTGTTAAGCAAATCCTCAAGTTATGGAAATCTGATTTTGTACTGCCTCTCCTGGAAGGTGGAGATCCTTCGCTACTTGACAACTATCGACCCATATCAACGCTGTCTGTACTGTCTAAGGTACTGGAGTCCTTAGTTAGTAGGCAGCTAAAGGCCTACCTCCAAGAAAACAACATCTTAAATGGAATGCAATCATGTTCAGGTCTGGCCACAGCTCTGTTTCAGCAACACTGAAGGGTTTAAATGACATTCACCGTGCTCTTTTGTCAAGAAGTTACATTATGTGTCTGTCTTTATTGATTTGTCAAAGGCATTTGACACCGTGGACCATGCTGTGTTAGTGCAAAGGTTAAAATGTTGTGGAATTACTGGTCATGCTCTAGATTGGTTTATAAATTACCTATCAAATCACACAATGTGTAATGGCGGATGGTTGTACATCTATAGAGTTGTGAGTTGTGCTCAGGTGTTCCGCAAGGTTCTATTTTGGGCCCACTGTTGTTCATTTTGTATATCAACAACATTGGGGATCTTATTGAAACAGCGGATGTTCATTTGTATGCAGATGATACTGTTCTTTATTCAAGTGGTAGTAGTTTATCTTTATCTTTTGAAAATGCCCAAAGAGCATTTGACATCATACAACAGAATCTGTATGATTTGAAGCTGGTTCTGATTTCGGGTAAAACAAAAAGCATGGTATTTTCAAATGCCAAGCATGTTACTAATCATGTCATTGCTACATTGGATGGACAAACTATAGAGCAAGTCAAAGTGTACAAATATTTGGGTGTGTGGGTTGATGATAAGCTGAGCTTCACTGTGAATGTAGAGAACTTGATAAGGAAGCTAAGCCTGAGAATAGGATTCTATTACCGGCATAAGGCTTGTTTTTCTCTGGAGGCCAGGAAGGAGCTGGTACGATGTACATTACTGTTGGTTTTAGATTTTAGTGATGTTATATATATGCAGGCCTCAACCACTACCCTGAGAGCACTTGATTCAGTGTATCATGCAGCCCTCAGGTTCATTACAAATCAGAAACATCTAACACATCATTATGATCTCTACAGCGGTGTTGGCTGGTCGTCATTGACCTTGCATAGTCTTAAACACTGGTTTCCTAGCCACCGTGTTTCTTTCACATGCATTGCTTGCTGTTTGGGGTTTTAGGCTGGGTTTATGTACAGCACTTTGAGATATGAGCTGATGTACGAAGGGCTATATAAATACATTTCATTTGATTTGAGTTTACACTGATTTAGAAGGCCATATTGGGTAAAATGCCACTTTATCTCTGTTATTTTTTAATCAGGTCAGTAAATAAATATA
This sequence comes from Salmo salar, assembly GCF_965601325.2. Lineage (NCBI taxonomy): Eukaryota > Metazoa > Chordata > Actinopteri > Salmoniformes > Salmonidae > Salmo > Salmo salar. The sequence goes on from NC_138299.1 coordinate 164,148,098, forward strand.
AATTATGGTCCCATTCTCATTCGCTTTTAACAGTACCAAGAATTAGAACAGGTCATGGTAGAAATAGTTTTAGTTACTCAGCTCCGTGGTCCTGGAATTCTCTCCTGAACATTTAAAAATGTGACGATCTAGTTTCGTTGGTGGAGTTTAAACACCTGATCAATGTAAATATCATAGAAGAGTGTCATTGTTTTTAGAACAGCTGTTTTTAAGTTATGACATTCGTGGTTTTTTACGTAATATGTTGTTGTTGAACTGTGTGTCTTTATAGTTGTGTTTAATGTTGTGTTAGTGTTGTACTGTAGGTGTGTTTATAGTTGTGTTTAATGTTGTGTTAGTGTTGTACTGTAGGTGTGTTTATAGTTGTGTTTAATATTGTGTTAGTGTGTTAGTGTATGTGTGTTTATAGTTGTGTTTAATGTTGTGTTAGTGTGTGTGTGTTTATAGTTGTGTTTAATGTTGTGTTAGTGTTGTACTCTGTGTGTTTATAGTTGTGTTTAATGTTGTGTTAGTGTGTGTGTGTGTTTAGTGTTGTGTTTAATGTTGTGTTAGTGTGTGTGTCTTTAGTGTTGTGTTTAATGTTGTGTTAGTGTGTGTGTGTTAATAGTTGTGTTTAATGTTGTGTTAGTGTGTGTGTGTTTATAGTTGTGTTTAATGTTGTGTTAGTGTTGTACTCTGTGTGTTTATAGGTGTGTTTAATGTTGTGTTAGTGTATGTTGTTGTTGTACTGTAGGTGTGTTTATAGGTGTGTTTAATGTTGTGTTAGTGTATGTAAGTGTTGTACTCTGTGTGTTTATAGTTGTGTTTAATGTTGTGTTAGTGTGTTAGTGTATGTGTGTTTATAGTTGTGTTTAATGTTGTGTTAGTGTGTGTGTGTTTATAGTTGTGTTTAATGTTGTGTTAGTGTGTGTGTGTTTATAGTTGTGTTTAATGTTGTGTTAGTGTGTGTGTGTTTAGTGTTGTGTTTAATGTTGTGTTAGTGTTGTACTCTGTGTGTTTATAGGTGTGTTTAATGTTGTGTTAGTGTATGTTGTTGTTGTACTGTAGGTGTGTTTATAGGTGTGTTTAATGTTGTGTTAGTGTATGTAAGTGTTGTACTTTGTGTGTTTATAGTTGTGTTTAATGTTGTGTTAGTGTGTTAGTGTATGTGTGTTTATAGTTGTGTTTAATGTTGTGTTAGTGTGTGTGTGTTTATAGTTGTTTAATGTTGTGTTAGTGTGTGTGTGTTTATAGTTGTGTTTAATGTTGTGTTAGTGTGTTAGTGTATGTGTGTTTATAGTTGTGTTTAATGTTGTGTTAGTGTGTGTGTGTTTAGTGTTGTGTTTAATGTTGTGTTAGTGTGTGTGTGTTAATAGTTGTGTTTAATGTTGTGTTAGTGTGTGTGTGTTTATAGTTGTGTTTAATGTTGTGTTAGTGTTGTACTCTGTGTGTTTATAGGTGTGTTTAATGTTGTGTTAGTGTATGTTGTTGTTGTACTGTAGGTGTGTTTATAGGTGTGTTTAATGTTGTGTTAGTGTATGTAAGTGTTGTACTCTGTGTGTTTATAGTTGTGTTTAATGTTGTGTTAGTGTGTTAGTGTATGTGTGTTTATAGTTGTGTTTAATGTTGTGTTAGTGTGTGTGTGTTTATAGTTGTGTTTAATGTTGTGTTAGTGTGTGTGTGTTTATAGTTGTGTTTAATGTTGTGTTAGTGTGTGTGTGTTTAGTGTTGTGTTTAATGTTGTGTTACTGTATGTTGTTGTTGTACTGTAGGTGTGTTTATAGTTGTGTTTAATGTTGTGTTAGTGTATGTTGTTGTTGTACTGTAGGTGTGTTTAATGTTGTGTTAGTGTGTGTGTGTGTGTTTATAGTTGTGTTTAATGTTGTGTTAGTTTATGTAAGTTGTTTTGTCTGAAACGTTTTTCCCCTGATGCTGTCTCTCTTGGAAAAGAGATTTTATGTCAATGAGAAAAACCTGGATAAATAAAGGTTAAATAAAATAAAAATATATATACTGTATTCTATTCTAATGTCAATGCTAACACCCAGTTAATCAACTCTGCACCTTAGAGGCTGCTGCCCTATATTCATAGACATGGAATCACTGGTCACTTTAATAATGGAATCACTGGCCACTTTAATAATGTTTACATATTGCTTTACTCATATGTATATACTGTATTCTATTCTACTGTATTTAGTCAATGCCACTCCAACATCGCTCGCCCTAATATTTAAATATTTCTTAATAAAGTTATTTTACTTTTAGATGTGTGTGTTGTTGTAACGGTTGTCGTCGGGAATAGAGGACCAAAACGCAGCAGGAATGTGGATACTCATCTTGTTAATTTATTTTAAATCAAGAGAACACCAAAATAACAAAATGAAGAACGCACGAACAACAAAACAGTCCTGTCATGCTCCCACAACACTACACCAAACAATTACCCATATATAGGACTCTCAATCAGAGGCAACGAGAAAGCACCTGCCTCCAATTGAGAGTCCAACCCCCCATTAACCTACACATAGAAATACCACAAACCAGAAAGAACATAGAAATACAAAACATAGAACATAGACCAAAACCCGGAAATAATAAATCAAACACCCTACTACATAAATCACCACCCCGAACCACATAAACAAAATACCCTCTGCCACATCCTGACCAAACTACAATAACAAATAACCCCTATTACTGGTCAGGACGTGACAGTTGTGAATTGTTAGATACTACTGCACAGTTGGAGCTGGGAACACAAGCATTTTGCTACACCCACAATAACATCTGCTAAAAATGTGTATGTGACAAATACAATTTGATTTGATTGGAAGTTTTCCAGCGCCACAATGGTGTTAGGAGTTACCATCGACGACGATGAGACAGCCTATAGGGAGGGAATCAGAGTCTTGGCAGCTGCTACTATGGACAGTCTGCCACTTTATTCCTAGTTATGTAGAGTGCTTTCGGAAAGAATTCAGACCCCTTGTCCATATTTTGTTACGTTACAGCCTTATTCTAAAGTTGATTCATATTTTCCCCCGTCCTCAATCTACACAGATTACACCATAATGACAAAGCAAAAACAGGCTTTTAGACATTTTTGCTATAAAAACAAATAATGAAATATCATATTTACATAAGTATTCAGACCCTTTATTCAGTACTTTGTTGATGCACTTTTGGCAGCGATTACAGCTTCTAGTCTTCTTGGGTATGACGCTACAAGCTTGGCACACCTGTATTTGGGGAGTTTATCCCATTCTTCTCTGCAGATCCTCTCAAGCTCTGTCAGGTTGGATGGGGAGCGTCGCTGCACAGCTATTTTCAGGATTCTCCAGAGATGTTAGATCAGGTTCAGAACCTGAGCTCAATTTCGAGACTCATTGCAAAGGGTCTGAATACTTACGTAAATAAGGTATTTTATGTTTTTTATTTTATACATTTGCAAACATTTCTAAAAACCTGTTTTCGCTTTGTCATTATGGGGTATTGTGTGTAGATTGCTGAGGACATTTTTTATTTAATCCATTTTAGAATACGTTTGGAACGTAACAAAATGTGGAAAAAGTCAAGGGGTCCGAATACTTTCTGAACCCACTGTATACATTTCAACCACAATTACCTCGTACCCCTGCACATTGACTCAGTACTGGTACCCTGTGTATATAGCCATGGTATTACCTCGTACCCCTGCACATTGACTCAGTACTGGTACCCTGTGTATATAAAGAAGTTATCGTTACTCATTGTGTATTTATTATTACTTTTCTTATTGTGTGTTTTACCTCTCCTTAATTTTTCTATTTTTTAACTCTCTGCATTGTTGGGAAGGGCCTGTAAGCATTTCCCTGTTAGTCCACACCGGTTGTTACCAAGCATGTGACAAATACAATTTGACACTCGTGGAGACAGTCTGATTTAGAAGGAACCTGAGATACTGGTGGAGACAGTCTGATTTAGAATCAACCTGAGATACTGGTGGAGACAGTCTGATATAGAATCAACCTGAGATACTGATGGAGACAGTCTGATTTAGAGGGAACCTGAGATACTGGTGGAGACAGTCTGATATAGAATCAACCTGAGATACTGGTGGAGACAGTCTGATTTAGAGAAAACCTGAGATACTGGTGGAGACAGTCTGATTTAGAGGGAACCTGAGATACTGGTGGAGACAGTCTGATTTAGAGAAAACCTGAGATACTGGTGGAGACAGTCTGATTTAGAGGGAACCTGAGATACTGGTGGAGACAGTCTGATTTAGAATCAACCTGAGATACTGGTGGAGACAGTCTGATTTAGAGAAAACCTGAGATACTGGTGGAGACAGTCTGATTTAGAGGGAACCTGAGATACTGGTGGAGACAGTCTGATTTAGAATCAACCTGAGATACTGGAGGAGACAGTCTGATTTAGAATCAACCTGAGATACTGGTGGAGACAGTCTGATTTAGAATCAACCTGAGATACTGGTGGAGACAGTCTGATTTAGAATCAACCTGAGATACTGGTGGAGACAGTCTGATTTAGAGGGAACCTGAGATACTGGTGGAGACAGTCTGATTTAGAGGGAACCTGAGATACTGGTGGAGACAGTCTGATTTAGAATCAACCTGAGATACTGGAGGAGACAGTCTGATTTAGAATCAACCTGAGATACTGGTGGAGACAGTCTGATTTAGAGGGAACCTGAGATACTGGTGGAGACAGTCTGATATAGAATCAACCTGAGATACTGGTGGAGACAGTCTGATTTAGAATCAACCTGAGATACTGATGGAGACAGTCTGATTTAGAGGGAACCTGAGATACTGGTGGAGACAGTCTGATTTAGAATCAACCTGAGATACTGGTGGAGACAGTCTGATTTAGAATCAACCTGAGATACTGATGGAGACAGTCTGATTTAGAGGGAACCTGAGATACTGGTGGAGACAGTCTGATTTAGAATCAACCTGAGATACTGGTGGAGACAGTCTGATTTAGAGAAAACCTGAGATACTGGTGGAGACAGTCTGATTTAGAATCAACCTGAGATACTGGTGGAGACAGTCTGATTTAGAGGGAACCTGAGATACTGGTGGAGACAGTCTGATTTAGAATCAACCTGAGATACTGGTGGAGACAGTCTGATTTAGAGAAAACCTGAGATACTGGTGGAGACAGTCTGATTTAGAATCAACCTGAGATACTGGTGGAGACAGTCTGATTTAGAGAAAACCTGAGATACTGGTGGAGACAGTCTGATATAGAATCAACCTGAGATACTGGTGGAGACAGTCTGATTTAGAATCAACCTGAGATACTGATGGAGACAGTCTGATTTAGAGAAAACCTGAGATACTGGTGGAGACAGTCTGATTTAGAATCAACCTGAGATACTGGTGGAGACAGTCTGATTTAGAGAAAACCTGAGATACTGGTGGAGACAGTCTGATTTAGAGGGAACCTGAGATACTGGTGGAGACAGTCTGATTTAGAGGGAACCTGAGATACTGGTGGAGACAGTCTGATATAGAATCAACCTGAGATACTGGTGGAGACAGTCTGATTTAGAGGGAACCTGAGATACTGGTGGAGACAGTCTGATTTAGAATCAACCTGAGATACTGGTGGAGACAGTCTGATTTAGAGGGAACCTGAGATACTGGTGGAGACAGTCTGATTTAGAATCAACCTGAGATACTGGTGGAGACAGTCTGATTTAGAATCAACCTGAGATACTGGTGGAGACAGTCTGATTTAGAATCAACCTGAGATACTGGTGGAGACAGTCTGATTTAGAGGGATCCTGAGATACTGGAGGAGACAGTCTGATTTAGAATCAACCTGAGATACTGGTGGAGACAGTCTGATTTAGAATCAACCTGAGATACTGGTGGAGACAGTCTGATTTAGAGAAAACCTGAGATACTGGTGGAGACAGTCTGATTTAGAGGGAACCTGAGATACTGGTGGAGACAGTCTGATTTAGAATCAACCTGAGATACTGGTGGAGACAGTCTGATTTAGAATCAACCTGAGATACTGGTGGAGACAGTCTGATTTAGAGGGAACCTGAGATACTGGTGGAGACAGTCTGATTTAGAGGGAACCTGAGATACTGGTGGAGACAGTCTGATTTAGAGGGAACCTGAGATACTGGTGGAGACAGTCTGATTTAGAATCAACCTGAGATACTGGTGGAGACAGTCTGATTTAGAGGGAACCTGAGATACTGGTGGAGACAGTCTGATTTAGAATCAACCTGAGATACTGGTGGAGACAGTCTGATTTAGAGGGAACCTGAGATACTGGTGGAGACAGTCTGATTTAGAATCAACCTGAGATACTGGTGGAGACAGTCTGATTTAGAGGGATCCTGAGATACTGGTGGAGACAGTCTGATTTAGAGGGAACCTGAGATACTGGTGGAGACAGTCTGATTTAGAGGGAACCTGAGATACTGGTGGAGACAGTCTGATTTAGAGGGAACCTGAGATACTGGTGGAGACAGTCTGATTTAGAGGGAACCTGAGATACTGGTGGAGACAGTCTGATTTAGAGGGAACCTGAGATACTGGAGGAGACAGTCTGATTTAGAGGGAACCTGAGATACTGGTGGAGACAGTCTGATTTAGAATCAACCTGAGATACTGGAGGAGACAGTCTGATTTAGAGGGAACCTGAGATACTGGTGGAGACAGTCTGATTTAGAATCAACCTGAGATACTGGTGGAGACAGTCTGATTTAGAATCAACCTGAGATACTGGTGGAGACAGTCTGATTTAGAATCAACCTGAGATACTGGTGGAGACAGTCTGATTTAGAGGGAACCTGAGATACTGGTGGAGACAGTCTGATTTAGAATCAACCTGAGATACTGATGGAGACAGTCTGATTTAGAATCAACCTGAGATACTGGTGGAGACAGTCTGATTTAGAGGGAACCTGAGATACTGGAGGAGACAGTCTGATTTAGAGGGAACCTGAGATATTGGTGGAGACAGTCTGATTTAGAATCAACCTGAGATACTGGAGGAGACAGTCTGATTTAGAATCAACCTGAGATACTGGTGGAGACAGTCTGATTTAGAATCAACCTGAGATACTGGTGGAGACAGTCTGATTTAGAGGGAACCTGAGATACTGGTGGAGACAGTCTGATTTAGAGGGAACCTGAGATACTGGTGGAGACAGTCTGATTTAGAGGGAACCTGAGATACTGATGGAGACAGTCTGATTTAGAGGCATCCTGAAGCTGTACAAGTTCTGGTTGTGGAAAAATCAACACCAAAATAGAGGTAATACTTGGTATGGAATGTTTTGTTATGCTCGTGATTCAATAATGATTTGGTTGATAATTGACCAAGATAGCTACATGAAGCTGTGTTTGCCTGATCAGCACATTGCCTATACTGTATATATACATATAGTATGGCATTGAGTCCTACATAGTGTGAACTGCCCCAACTTGAATGTCTGAATGAATATCCAACGTTGTCAGTCAAGTAAATAATGGCTCATCTTCATGACATATTGGTGTATCATGGGTCATCAAGCCATAGGATGGCTACATGAGCATGACACATGTAACACTGGTTACAGCACAACACCAGATCCCATTTCTCTTCTGGGGTCGAGTTGACGCAGATCCAAGAACCAAGGATGATGTTTGTTTCTGTCAAACATTCCTGAAAACGTTGTCCCTGCTACCGGGACAGTTGATCTGCAAACAAGTTCGAGTGGGCGGGATTTAGCGGAAAGACACACCTTGCCCAGAAGGCCAGCCCAAGGCGGCTCAGGGCTCAACCAAAGATTCACCTTGCCCAGAAGGCCAGCCCAAGGCGGCTCAGGGCTCAACCAAAGATTCACCTTGCCCAGAAGGCCAGCCCAAGGTGGCTCAGGGCTCAATTAAAGATTCACCTTGCCCAGAAGGCCAGCCCAAGGCGGCTCAGGGCTCAACCAAAGATTCACCTTGCCCAGAAGGCCAGCCCAAGGCGGCTCAGGGCTCAACCAAAGATTCACCTTGCCCAGAAGGCCAGCCCAAAGCGGCTCAGGGCTCAATTAAAGATTCACCTTGCCCAGAAGGCCAGCCCAAGGTGGCTCAGGGCTCAATTAAAGATTCACCTTGCCCAGAAGGCCAGCCCAAAGCGGCTCAGGGCTCAACCAAAGATTCACCTTGCCCAGAAGGCCAGCCCAAGGCGGCTCAGGGCTCAACCAAAGATTCACCTTGCCCAGAAGGCCAGCCCAAGGTGGCTCAGGGCTCAATTAAAGATTCACCTTGCCCAGAAGGCCAGCCCAAAGCGGCTCAGGGCTCAACCCCCTTGTTTTCATTCAAAGTTAAAACACAACATAAGAAGTGGGAGGCCTGGAGGCTGACCAGGCTTGCAAATTTGGCCTTCAAATGAACACGAATGAGGGTTTACATTTCAATTACTTTATGATTGTGTAATGGTGTGGATGTGGACCATTCTCCGATTTCAAACTGTCAAACATATGCTTACCTCAGCAGCTTCATCTGAAGTATATGTAATCTTCAAGTGGTGCAACACATACAAACACACACTCCAAATAGTCTGAAGGAGAGGACAGGAGGAGCCGTGAGAAACCAGCTGTAAACAACCTCGCCTGACAGCTGGTGCTGGCCAATGAAAACCAACGCTGTGTATCTCAGAGAAGGGTCCATAAAGGGTCGTATTGAACGTTACATTTGCATTCCGAGGAGGGATATTAATATTTAATATGCATTCTGCGTTGCCATGGGAACCAGCTAACCAGTAGGGGAGGATTTTTTTTTTTTGTTTTTGTCTGGATGAACAGCGTGAAATACGCTTCCCTGTCTGGTCTGCATGGCCCTTAATAGGCTCTGCTCCACAGCAGTCAGTCAGTCATTAAAACCGAGGTGTATGAAATCATCAAACCATCAAATCACTGCACACGAGTGAGTTAATAGAATTTAGGAAATGATTAGGGTGTCATTGAGCTCCATTGGATTCCTGTGTGATTCTCATGTCTATTGAGAGGACTGTGAGCGAGCTGTGTGGCGTGGTGGGTTTAATAAGTAAACTGAACAGTGGAGAATACATCATGGTGGAGTCAGATTCAGACATTAGAGTGTAGCTCAAGGACGGAAGCCCATCTCATCTTTTCACTAACAGAGCCATGCTCTGTGAGTGAGAGCTTGTTAAGGACCCTCCATGGGTGATGCAGCAGGAGACAAAATAGTGACCTGCTGAAACATTCAAACAGGCCAATACTTGGTTCTATTCAAACAAATCCCTCCTCCTGTCCTCCTCCTCCTGTCCTCCTCCTCCTCTTCCACCTGTCCTCCTCTCCTCCTGTCCTCTTCCCCTCCTGTCCTCCTGTCCTCCTCTCCTCCTCCTGTCCTCCTCTCCTCCTCCTGTCCTAAGCCTTCCCTGTAGCTCAGTTGGTAGAGCATGGTGTTTGCAACGCCAGGGTTGTGGGTTCGATTCCCACGGGGGGCCAGCACAGAAAAAAAAAAAAAATGTATGAAATTGTATGAAATGTATGCATTCACTACTGTAAGTCGCTCTGGACAAGAGCGTCTGCTATATGACTAAAATGTAATGTAAAATGTCCTCCTTCTCTCCCTGTCCTCTTCTCCTCCCCCTGTCCTCATCTCTTCCTCTTCTCCTATTCCTCCCCTTCATCTTACTCATCTGCTGCCACTTCTTCCTTCTCCTCTTCCTGCTCTTCATATTAATCTTCCTCATCATCTTCCTCCTTCTCTTCCTCCTCCTCTTCCTCCTCAACCTAATCTTCTTCATCATCTTCCTCCTCTTTCTCACCCTGCTCATATTCCTCCTCATTTTCATCCTCCTTCTCCTCCTCCTTCTCCTCTTCCTCCATCCCGCCTCATCCCGTCACATTATGAAAGGGGATTTTCAGTCTCATGCCATCACACAGTGTAACCCTCTATGGGTGATGTAGCAGGAGGCAAGCAGTGATCTGTGTCAGATAGGTTGAGTGATAGTATCAGGAGGAGGGTTGAATGTGACCCTAACCACAGGTATAGGATCAATGTACCCTAGCCCCAATCCTAACCTTAACCATTAGAGGATGAAACAAAATATGACCCTGGATCAGGGGATTAGGGGCATTTATTTCTCTCTCTCTCTCTTCTCTCTCTCTTCTCTCTCTCTCTCTCCTCCCTCTCTCTCTCTCTCTCTCTCTCTCTCTCTCTCTCTCTCTCTCTCTCTCTCTCCCTCTCCTCCCTCTAATTCTCTCTCTTCTCCCTCTCTCTCTCTCTCTCTCTCTCCTCCCTCTCCTCCCTCTAATTCTCTCTCTTCTCCCTCTCTCTCTCTCTCTCTCTCTCTCTCTCTCTTCTCTCTCTCTTCTCTCTCTCTCTCTCCTCCCTCTCTCTCTCTCTCTCTCTCTCTCTCTCTCTCTTCTCCCTCTAATTCTCTCTCTTCTCCCTCTCTCTCTCTCTCTCTCTCTCTCTCTCTCTCTCTCTCTCTTCTCCCTCTAATTCTCTCTCTTCTCTCTCTCTCTCTCTCTCTTCTCTCTCTCTCTCTCCTCCCTCTCTCTCTCTCTCTCTCTCTCTCTCTTCTCCCTCTAATTCTCTCTCTTCTCCCTCTCTCTCTCTCTCTCTCTCTCTCTCTCTCTCTCTCTCTCTCCTCCCTCTCTCTCTCTCTCTCTCTCTTCTCCCTCTAATTCTCTCTCTTCTCCCTCTCTCTCTCTCTCTCTCTCTCTCTCTCTCTCTCTCTCTCTCTCTTCTCCCTCTAATTCTCTCTCTTCTCCCTCTCTCTCTCTCTCTCTCTCTCTCTCTCTCCCTCTCTCTCTCCTCCCTCTCCTCCCTCTAATTCTCTCTCTTCTCTCTCTCTCTCGCTCTCTCTCTCTCTCTCTCTCTTCTCCCTCTAATTCTCTCTCTTCTCCCTCTCTCTCTCTCTCTCTCTCTCTCTCTCCTCCCTCTCCTCCCTCTAATTCTCTCTCTTCTCCCTCTAATTCTCTCTCTCTCTCTCTCTCTCTCTCTTCTCCCTCTAATTCTCTCTCTTTCCCTCTCTCTCTCTCTTCTCCCTCTCTCTCTCTCTCTCTCTCTCTCTCTCCCTCTTCTCCCTCTAATTCTCTCTAAGTGCTACAGTACAGAGACAACCTACAGATTACAAGGGAGTAGGCAGAAACTAGCCCCCCTAACTACTAATCCACATTCAGCTTTTTCTCATCCCCCTGATAGTTAAGTTTAGTACTGGGGGTAGGTCTGGGCTGCTTCCCAAATGCCCCATATTCCCTACTGTCCACCCGAGAGATAATGAGCTCACCTCTGACAAGGACTTCAGCCTCAGCAAACACCGTGTCGGCGCTGGTCTGAGCCCGGCAGCTGTATTTCCCAGCATGCTGCAGTAAGATGCTTCTGATCATCAGGTCCACCGTGGAGGACTGCTGCATGACAGGCAGAAAGTCAACAACAACATCAAGTTAGAGAGTGTGTGTGATGTGGGGGTAGAGGGGTATGTTTGTGTGTGTGTGTGTGTGTGTGGGGGAGGGGGGTATGTTTGTGTGTGTATCTGTGTGCACATGTAATATTGTTTGAGTGTGTAACATAAAGTTAGCAGAGAGATATCCAAGTCTGCACCTGAGAAATGTGATGCTGCTAACATCCAGTACCAGGCTCATCTTAAAAGAGATTATTGTCAAGGTCAGGTGGTTGCTTGCTGTTACTTGTCCTCCACTCCTCACTCGTCTTTCTTCACTCTCTCTCTCGAAATGAGAAACGCCTAAGGCAAGACTGGGGCATCATTCAGTCTAAAGACACCTGTTTAGCACGAAACCTGATTACAATGACATCCCATGAAGCAGACAGGTAGGATTCCTGTGTGCCAGGAGACTGCTGTTACTGCTAGCACCTGAGGACTCCAGAGGATGGGTAATAGGATGTCTAGCTATCTGGGAGGATGGGTAATAGGATGTCTAGCTATCTGGGAGGATGGGTAATAGGATGTCTAGCTATCTGGAGACAGGGGAGGATGGGTAATAGGATGTCTAGCTATCTGGGAGGATGGGTAATAGGATGTCTAGCTATCTGGAGACAGGGGAGGATGGGTAATAGGATGTCTAGCTATCTGGAGACAGCGGAGGATGGGTAATAGGATGTCTAGCTATCTGGAGACAGGGGAGGATGGGTAATAGGATGTCTAGCTATCTGGAGACAGGGGAGGATGGGTAATAGGATGTCTAGCTATCTGGAGACAGGGGAGGATGGGTAATAGGATGTCTGACTATCCTACCAAAACGGACTATCCTACCGATCTTTGACTTTGGCGATGTCATTTACAAAATAGCCTCCAATACTCTACTCAGCAAATTGGATGTAGTCAATCACAGTGCCATCCGTTTCGTCACCAAAGCCCCATATACTACCCACCACTGCAACCTGTATGCTCTTGTTGGCTGGCCCTCACTTCGTCGCCAAACCCACTGGATCCAGGTAATCGATAAGTCTTTGCTAGGTAACGCCCTGCCTTATCTCAGCTCACTGGTCACTGTAGCACGCACTCCAGCAGGTTTATTTCAATGGTCATCCCCAAAGCCAATTCCTCCTTTGGCTGCCTTTCCTTCCAGTTCTCTGCTGCCAATGACTGGAACGAATTGCAAAAATCACTGAAGCTGGAGACTCATATCTCCCTCACTAACTTTAAGCATCAGCTGTCAGAGCAGCTCACAGATCATTGCACCTGTACACAGCCCATCTGTAAATAGCCCATCCACTTACCTCATCCCCATATTGTTATTGTTTTTGCTCCTTTGAACCCCAGTATCTTTACTTGCACATTCATCTTCTGCACATCTATCACTCCAGTGTTTAATTGCTAAATTGTAATTATTTCGCTACTATTGCCTATTTTTTTTACCTTTGCCTCTCTAATCTTACTACATGTGCACACACTGTATATAGACTTTCCAATTGTGTTATTGACTGTATATTTGTTTATCCAATGTGTAACTCTGTGTTGTTTGTGTCGCACTGCTTTGCTTTATCTTGGCCAGGTCACAGTTGTACATGACAACTTGTTCTCAACTAGCCTACCTGGTTAAATAAAGGACTTGTTCTCAACTAGCCTACCTGGTTAAATAAAGGACTTGTTCTCAACTAGCCTACCTGGTTAAATAAAGGTGAAATAAAAAAATGAAACAAAAAACAAAGACACAGCGGTTGGAACCGGAAATCTCAAATTTGGACTCATCAGACTAAAGGACAGATTTCCACCGGTCTAATGTACATTGCTCGTGTTTCTTGGCACAATAAAGTCTCTTCTTGTTATTGGTGTCCTTTACTAGTGGTTTCTTTGCAGCAATTCAACCATGGATACCTGATTGATGGAGTCTCCTCTGAACAGTCGATGTTGAGATGTGTCCGTTACTTGAACTATGTGAAGCATTTATTTGGGCTGCAATCTGAGGCTGGTAACTCTAATGAATTTATCCTCTACAGCAGAGGTAACGCTGGGTCTTCCTTTCCTGTGGCGGTCCTCATGAGAACCAGTTTCATCATAGCGCTTGATGGTTTTTGCGACTGCACTTGAAGAAACATTCAAAGTTCTTGACATTTTTCGCATTGACTGACCTTCATGTCTTAAAGTAATGATGGACTGTAATTTATCTTCGCTTATTTGAGCTGTTCTTGCCATAGTATGGACTTGATCAAATTAACAAGGCACACCTGTTAATTAAAATGCATTCCAGGTGACTACCTCAAGAAGCTGGTTGAGAGAATGCCAAGAGTTTGCAAAGCTGTCATCAAGGCAATGGTGGCAACTTTGAAGAATCTCAAATAAAAAATATATTTGATTTGTTTAACACTTTTTTGGTTACTACATGATTCCATATGAGTTATTTCATAGTTTTGATGTCTTTACTATTATTCTACAATGTAGAAAAAAGGTAAAAATAAAGAAAAACCTTTGAATGAGTAGGTGTGTCCAAACTTGACTGGTGCTGTATATTAATTATTTCCAATACTAACAGTGCATTTGCAAAGTAGTCAAAGCCCTTTTTCCACACGTTGTTACGTTACAACCCTAAATAGGATTAAATCAAAACATTTCATCATCAGTCTACAGACCTAATGACAAACTGAAAACAGGTGTTTATAAATGTTTTATATGATGTTTTATATACAGTTGAAGTCGGAAGTTTACATACACGTAGGTTGTAGTTATTAAAACTTGTTTTTCAACCACTCCACAAATGTCTTGTTAACAAACTATAGTTTTGGCAAGTCGGTTAGGACGTCTACTTTGTGCATGACACAAGTCATTTTTCCAACAATTGTTTGCAGACAGGTTACTTCACTTATAATTCACTGTATCACAATTCCAGTGGGTCAGAAGTTTACATAGACTAAGTTGACTGTGCCTTTAAACAGCTTGGAAAATTCCAGAAGATTATGTCATGGCTTTAAAAGCTTCTGATAGGGTAATTGACATAATTTGAGTCAATTGGAGGTTTCCTGTGGATGTATTTCAAGGCCTACCTTCAAACTCAGTGCCTCTTTGCTTGTGTCACGCATCCCATCCCATCGCAATCCCGCACCACGAATGGAGTCAGCTGGAGCAGCTGCCAACCCCCTTCCCTCGATGGAGGAACGCGTTCTCCATCACACCTCAGTCCTCCATCGGATCGGATCCGCGATGGACCAAATGATGGAGAGGATGGACCGATGGGAGAGGAGTGGTCTCCTCGGCCCGAAAGCAATTGTGCTTCCGGGTTTGGAGCGGGTAGTCGCACTTCGCTTCGCTCCACAGGTAATATTACATTTCATTACATTACAACGGTTTGATTTGTTTGATCTGAGCAATTTTTTCTTAGCTAGCTACATAGCCGTCTTTGTATCAAAGATAATTGTGTAGTTTCGAGTAATTATCGAGGTTAGCTAGCCAGCCAGCTGTTTTCGTCCTCCTAACTTAGTCAACACTGCTAGCTAGCCAACTAGCCAACTTCTACCAACTAGCAGCACTGTAGAAACTATTACATTACAACGGAACGACTTGATTAGTGTAGTGCTAGCTAGCTACATAGCTGTCTTTGCTGTCTTTGTATCTAAGATAATTGTGTAGTTTAGAGTAATTATCGAGGTTAGCTAGCCAGCCGCGACGCGACGCCGTTGTCCAGACTCCAGACTTAGTCAACACACCTAGTCATCATCAAACCCACTGCTAGCTTGCCAACCTTTACTGACTAGCTGCACTGTAGAAACTAATACATTACAACGGAACGATTTGACTAGTGCAGTGTTAGTTGACTTTGTCATAGTTTGAGAATTGTGTAGTTTGGAGTAATTATCGAGGTTAGCTAGCCAGCTATTTTCGTCCCCCACGACGAAAATAGGTTACCTAGCCAGCTACACGTTCAAACAAAGTCAACAACGCAGCCACTGCTAGCTAGCCTACTTCACCAGCCAGCAGTACTGTATCATCTTCATCATTTTAGTCAATAAAATTTTTGCAACGTAAGCTTAATTTTCTGAACATTCGAGAAGTGTAGTCCACTTGTCATTCCAATCTCCTTTGCATTAGCGTAGCCTCTTCTGTAGCCTGTCAACTATGTGTCTGTCTATCCCTGTTCTCTCCCCTCTGCACAGGCCACACAAACGCTTCACACCGCGTGGCCGCTGCCACTCTAACCTGGTGGTCCCAGCGCGCACGACCCACGTGGAGTTCCAGGTCTCCGGCAGCCTCTGGAACTGCCGGTCTGCGGCCAACAAGGCAGAGTTCATCTCAGCCTATGCTACCCTCCAGCACCTCGACTTCTTGGCACTGACGGAAACATGGATTACCACACTGCTACTCCTACTGCTCTCTCCTCGTCTGCCCACGTGTTCTCGCATACCCCTAGAGCATCTGGCCAGCGGGGTGGTGGCACTGGAATCCTCATCTCTCCCAAGTGGACATTCTCTCTTTCTCCCCTGACCCATCTGTCTATCTCCTCATTTGAATTCCATGCTGTCACAGTTACCAGCCCTTTCAAGCTTAACATCCTTATCATTTATCGCCCTCCAGGTTCCCTTGGAGAGTTCATCAATGAGCTTGACGTCTTGATAAGTTCCTTTCCTGAGGATGGCTCACCTCTCACAGTTCTGGGTGACTTTAACCTCCCCACGTCTACCTTTGACTCATTCCTCTCTGCCTCCTTCTTACCACTCCTCTCCTCTTTTGAAGTCACCCTCTCACCTTCCCCCCCTACTCACAAGGCAGGCAATACGCTTGACCTCATCTTTACAAGATGCTGTTCGTCCACTAATCTCATTGCAACTCCCCTCCAAGTCTCCGACCACTACCTTGTATCCTTTTCCCTCTCGCTCTCATCCAACACTTCTCACTCTGCCCCTACTCGGATGGTATTGTGCCGTCCCAACCTTCGCTCTCTCTCTCTCCCGCTACTCTCTCCTCTTCCATCCTATCATCTCTTCCCTCTGCTCAAACCTTCTCCAACCTATCCCCTGATTCTGCCTCCTCAACCCTCCTCTCCTCCCTTTCTGCATCCTTTGATTCTCTATGTCCCCTATCCTCCAGGCCGGCTCGGTCCTCCCCTCCTGCTCCGTGGCTCAACGACTCATTGCGAGCTCACAGAACAGGGCTCCGGGCAGCCGAGCGGAAATGGAGGAAAACTCGCCTCCCTGCGGACCTGGCGTCCTTTCACTCCCTCCTCTCTACATTTTCCTCTTCTGTCTCTGCTGCTAAAGCCACTTTCTACCACTCTAAATTCCAAGCATCTGCCTCTAACCCTAGGAAGCTCTTTGCCACCTTCTCCTCCCTCCTGAATCCTCCTCCCCCTCCCCCTCCCTCCTCCCTCTCTGCGGATGACTTCGTCAACCATTTTGAAAAGAAGGTTGACGATATCTGATCCTCGTTTGCTAAGTCAAACGACACCGCTGGTCCTGCTCACACTGCCCTACCCTGTGCTTTGACCTCTTTCTCCCCTCTCTCTCCAGATGAAATCTCGCGTCTTGTGACGGCTGGCCGCCCAACAACCTGCCCACTTGACCCTATCCCCTCCTCTCTTCTCCAGACCATTTCCGGAGACCTTCTCCCCTTCCTCACCTCGCTCATCAACTCATCCTTGACCGCTGGCTACGTCCCTTCCGTCTTCAAGAGAGCGAGAGTTGCACCCCTTCTGAAAAAACCTACACTCGATCCCTCCGAAATCAACAACTACAGACCAGTATCCCTTCTTTCTTTTCTCTCCAAAACTCTTGAACGTGCCGTCCTTGGCCAGCTCTCCTGCTATCTCTCTCAGAATGACCTTCTTGATCCAAATCAGTCAGGTTTCAAGACTGGTCATTCAACTGAGACTGCTCTTCTCTGTGTCACGGAGGTTCTCCGCACTGCTGAAGCTAACTCTCTCTCCTCTGCTCTCATCTTCCTAGACCTATCTGCTGCCTTTGATACGGTGAACCATCAGATCCTCCTCTCCACCCTCTCCGAGTTGGGCATCTCCGGCGCGGCCCACGCTTGGATTGCGTCCTACCTGACAGGTCGCTCCTACCAGGTGGCGTGGCGAGAATCTGTCTCCGCACCACGTGCTCTCACCACTAGTGTCCCCCAGGGCTCTGTTCTCGGCCCTCTCCTATTCTCGCTATACACCAAGTCACTTGGCTCTGTCATATCCTCACATGGTCTCTCCTATCATTGCTATGCAGACGACACACAATTCATCTTCTCCTTTCCCCCTTCTGATAACCAGGTGGCGAATCGCATCTCTGCATGTCTGGCAGACATATCAGTGTGGATGACAGATCACCACCTCAAGCTGAACCTCGGCAAGACGGAGCTGCTCTTCCTCCCGGAGAAGGACTGCCCGTTCCATGATCTCGCCATCACGGTTGACAACTCCATTGTGTCCTCCTCCCAAAGTGCTAAGAACCTTGGCGTGACCCTGGACAACACCCTGTCGTTCTCTACTAACATCAAGGCGGTGACCCGATCGTGTAGGTTCATGCTCTACAACATGGGTGTCAAACGGGCCAAATAATTATATTTGGCCCGCGAGACAATACCAAATTACTTGTGGAGTCAACGTGGCTGAAAGTAAGGAGTACAACATTAGACGACACTATGAAACGAAACACCATGACAAATACAAGGACCTGGACATGACTCAAAGGAGCCAGAAAGTAGAGGAGATGAAAAGAAGTTTGGTTTCACAACAGAATATGTTCAAAAAAGCCACATCACAAAGTGAGGCTGCTGTAAAGGCTAGTTATATAGTGGCAGCAGAGATCGCAAAATCAGCCCGGCCCTTTAATGAGGGAGAGTTCGTGAAAAAGTGCATGATGAAAGTTTGTGACCTCGTATGCCCAGAGAAAAAGCAAGCATTTTCAAACGTGAGCCTGAGCAGGAACACAGTAGCTGATCGCACATGTGATCTTGCCACCAATCTGTATGACCAGCTGATGGAAAAGGGAAAAGATTTCGTTGCGTTCTCCCTCGCTGTGGATGAGAGCTGCGACGCATCTGATACTGCTCAGCTGTCAGTCTTCATCCGTGGAGTGGACTCAAATCTGTGTGTTACGGAGGAGCTATTGGGATTCAAATCAATGCATGGCACAACCACAGGAAAGGAAATCTTTGAGGAGGTTTCCAAATGTGTAACTGAAATAAAGCTGCCGTGGGATAAACTCGTTGGATTAACGACAGATGGTGCGCCAGCGATGTGCGGTAAAAAGAGTGGACTGGTGGGCATGGTTCGGGAGAAGATGTGGGAAGAGAACTGTGCAGGTGAGCTAACTGTTTACCACTGCATCATACATCAGGAATCACTGTGTGCCAAAGCCCTAAAGATGGAACATGTTATGACCACAGTAACATATTTCCTCCTCTAGAGGAGTGTGGTTCGGAATACGCAGACTGTACAGATGTTTCGAGCTGCGTGAGGAAATATGTCAATTCCTGGAAACCAAAGGGAAGGATACAGCAGAGCTCCGGGAGCAAAAGTTTCTGTGTGAGCTGGCCTTTCTCTGTGACATCTCGAGCCATCTCGATGCGCTGAACCTGCAGCTTCAGGGGCGGGGGCGCATCATCACAGACATGTACGCTGCAGTGAGGGCCTTTAAAACTAAACTGTGCCTGTGGGAGAATCAGATGCTGCAAGGAAACCCTTGCCATTTTTAGAAGGATTACTATATCCTATCCCAGGTATTCCTTAAAGAGGTGGGGTTTCAGGTGTCACCGGAAGGTGGTGATTGACTCCGCTGTCCTGGCGTCGTGAGGGAGCTTGTTCCACCATTGGGGTGCCAGTGCAGCGAACAGTTTTGACTGGGCTGAGCAGGAACTGTGCTTCCGCAGAGGTAGGGAGGCCAGCAGGCCAGAGGTGGATGAACGTAGTGCCCTTGTTTGGGTGTAGGGCCTGATCAGAGCCTGAAGGTACGGAGGTGCCGTTCCCCTCACAGCTCCGTAGGCAAGCACCATGGTCTTGTAGCGGATATTCCGCCACATGATGAGTACCTCGTCATGCCGTATGGGTTGAAAAATGCTCCAGCCGTCTTTCAAACCTTTGTAGACGAGATTCTCAGGGACCTGCACGGGCAGGGCGTGATTGTCTATATCGATGATATTCTGATATATTCCGCCACCCATGCCACGCATGTGTCTCTGGTGCGCAAGGTGCTTGGGAGACTGCTGGAGCATGACCTATACGTCAAGGCTGAGAAGTGTGTGTTATCCAAACGAGCCGTCTCCTTCCTGGGTTATCGCATTTCCACCACGGGGGTGGTGATGGAGTGTGACCGCGTTAAGGCCGTGCGTAATTGGCCGATTCCCACCACGGTGAAGGAGGTGCAGCGGTTCTTAGGGTTTGCCAATTACTACCGGAGGTATATCCGGGGTTTTGGCCAGGTAGCGGCTCAGATTACCTCACTGCTGAGGGGGGGAGCCGTATTGCCAGGACCGGCCCGGGGAGTGGGCGAGGTACATTCCATGGGCAGAGTTGGCCCAGAACTCACTTCGTCACTCCTCCACTAAGACGCACTCACTAAGGTGAGTGGACGGCAGAAGAAGAGCGCTGACCAGCACCGCAGTGAGACCCCTGTGTTTGCACCAGGGGATCGAGTCTGGCTCTCGGCTCGAAACCTGCCCCTCCGCTTGCCCTGCCGGAAGCTGGGCCCGCAGTGTGTAGGGCCGTTTAAAGTCCTGAGGAGGATAAACGAGGTGTGTTACAACTTCCGTCTTACTACCGTATTAATCCCTCGTTTCATGTGTCTCTCCTCAGGCCGGTGGTAGCTGGTCCCATGCAGGAAGGTGAAGTGCCGGAGGTCCCTCTGGACATTGGGGGGTCCCCGGCATACACCATACGGGCCATTCTGGACTTGAGACACTGGGTGAGGGGCCTGCAGTACCTCGTGGACTGGGAGGGGTACGGCCCGGAGGAGAGATGCTGGGTACCCGTGGAGGATGTCTTGGACCCGTCCCTGTTGAGGGATTTCCATCGCCTCCACCCGGATCGCCCTGAGCCTCGCCCTCCGGGTCACCCTCGAGGCCGGTGTCGGCGCGCTGCGGGAGCCGCGCGTCAGGGGGGGGGTACTGTCATGACTCCTACCGAAGGTGGCTCCCCCTCCTGCTCGGGTGGCGCTCAGCAGTCGTCGTTACCGGCCTACTAGCTGCCACTGATCCTTTATTGTTTCCCCCCTTTCCGTTATTGTTTGCACCTGTTCTGTGTTGGGCTTATTAGCGGGGCTATATTAGCCAGTAGGCCCGCCTGCTCTTTGTGCGGGATTGTTACTCTGTAATTTTGCTTGTGTACACGCTGATTGTGTTTTGCTTTAGTGCGTGGTTTTGCGCCGACTGTTTAGGTCCCCTGTGTTTGGGGCACTTTGTTTTGTGTGCGCTCTGTTCACTGTTGGGGTGACTTGTGTTTCGCCGTTGTGCTCATTAAAAGTCACTACCCTGTATCGCTGCTTCCTGCGCTTGATTCCTCACCCACTACGCCCAAACCTTACAGCTTGACATCATGGGAAAAACAAAAGAAAATCAGCCAACATCTCAAAAAAACAATTTTAGACCTCCACAAGTCTGGTTCATTCTTGGGAGCAATTTCCAAACATCTGAAGGTACCATGTTCATCTGTACAAACAATAGTACGCAAGTATAAACACCATGGGAACAAGCAGCCGTCATAATGCTCAGGAAGGAGACGCATTCTGTCTCCTAGAGATGAACGCACTTTGGTGCGAAAAGTGCAAATCGATCCCAGAACAACAGCGAAGGACCTTGTGAAGATGCTGGAGGAAACAGGTACAAAATTATTTATATCCACAGTAAAACGAGTCCTATACCGACATAACCTGAAAGGCCGCTCAGCAAGGAAGAAGCCACTGCTCCAAAATCATATTTTCTGGAGAAATATCCTCTGGTCTGATGAAACAAAAATAGAACTGTTTGGCCATAATTACCATAGTTATGTTTGGAGGAAAAAGGGGGAGACTTGCAAGCCGAAGAACACCATCCCAACCGTGAAGCACAGCGGTGGCAGCATCATGTTGTGGGGGTGCTTTGCTGCAGGAGGGACTGGTGCACTTCACAAAATAGATGGCATAATGAGGGGGGAAAATGATGTGGATATATTGAAACAACATCTCAAGACATCAGTCAGGAAGTTAAAGCTTGGTCACAAATGGGCCTTCCAAATGGACAATGACCACAAACATACTTCTAAAGTTGTGGCTTAAGGTCAACAAAGTCATGGTATTGGAGTGGCCATCACAAAGCCCTGACCTCAACCCTGTAGAAAATTTGTGGGCAGAACTGAAAAAGCGTGTGCGAGCAAGGAGGCCTACAAAACTGACTCAGTTAAACCAGCTCTGTTAGGAGGAATGGGCCAAAATCCACCCAACTTATTGTGGGAAGCTTGTGGAAGGCTTCCCGAAAAGTTTGACCCAAGTTAAACAATTTAAAGTAAATGCTACCAAGTACTAATTGAGTGTATGTAAACTTCTGACCCACTGGGAATGTGATGAAAGAAATAAAAGCTGAAATAAATCATTCTCTCTACTATTATTCTGACATTTCACATTCTTAAAATAAGTGGCCATCCTAACTGACCTAAAACAGGGAATTTTTACCAGGATTAAATGTCAGAAATTGTGAAAAACTGAGTTTAAATGTATTTGGCTAAGGTGTATGTAAACTTCCGACTTCAACTGTATTTTAATAAGATATTGCTTTTTTTATTTAAAAAACCCCCGGAAATACCTTATTTACATAGGTATTCAGACCCTTTGCTTTGAGACTCTAAATTGAGCTCAGGGGCATGCTGTTTCCATTCATCATACTTTGCACAACTTGATTGGAGTTCCCCTGTGGTAAATTCAATTGATTGGACAGTCACCTCCCTGACCAAGGTCCTTTTCCACCGATTGCTCAGTTTGTCCGGGCAGCCAGCTCTTGGAAGAGTCTTGTTGGTTCCAAACGTCTTCCATTTAAAAATGATGGAGGCCACTGTGTTCTTGGGGACTTTCAATGCTGCAGTTATTTTTTGGCACCTTTGGTTCCTTCCCCAGATCTGTGCCTCAACACTATCCTGTCTCGGAGCTCTACGGACAATTCCTTCTACCTCATGGATTGTTTTTTGTTTTTTGCTTTGACATTCACTATCATCTGTGGGACCTTACATGCAGTATACTCTACAACATCATCTCCATGGTGTGTCAAGCAACATCAGACAGTTTGAGATGAGATGAAGGATCTTTATTTGAGATAGTTTGCTACAGCAGGAAAATAATCCTGTATCAACAGGAAATGTGAATTATTATGTGAATTATAATTAATGGACATTTTTGTAAGGGTTGATACCTTTTTCGTAAGGGAAAATCAAGTCTGAAATTTAAAAGTGGAAATTAACAATAGACCAACTACAGAAGCGTTTTTAAACATCAAATGCATTACATGTTTTAGGGTGTATCAAGCATTATAATTCCAATCAGAGTTCGAATGTTTCTTACATTGTATTTTTTTCATTTGGTCCAGTTGGTTTTTTATTGGCAACTGTCACGAACTAAAATCCCTAAAGAAAAATCACGTTTCATGCAAGTCATTTTTTTATTGTAGAAAAATAAACCTATGATTATCTTGAAGCATAACTTGTTTGTCCCAAACTTGATACTGTATTACTTTCACGTTGGTCTTCCAAGAACCACGGAGTTAAGTACACTCCGTAGTGTGGGTAGTATTCAGTCCAAACAAACCGAAGGGTAGAAACCCGCCAGAGTTTGGAAAAACCGCTCCAAACCAATTTGGTGTAAAATACCAGTTAAAGAAAAGTTATCCTGCAACAGGTTTATCAAATTAAGATCCTACATCTGTATGAAACCCTGCATCTCACCTTTAGTTTCAGTACCTAATATGGCAGAAACATAAGTACTAACTGTGTACCTTCATTATATGCAGTTTTAATGGTTTCTAATTCAGGGAAAGGGAAACGTAGAGTATGTGTCTACCGGTATGGATTCATCAAATCTATTTTAGTTTATTTTAGCTCTCCTGTCAAACAGCCCATCTCTTCTACATACAGCACATGCTCTTTAGTTTCATTAACATCTCTCCATCTTTATTACCCAGAGTCTAATCAAGGGTTAATAAATTAGCCAACCCCATCTCATCATCTGACTGCCAGCGTTTTAAAACTTAGCCATCCCAATTACTGAGCTCAATGAGTCCTTCATAGCTCAGCAATGATAAGTGAAGATGGTATAAAATTAACAATATTAAAAGCATAAGCCAGAAGGAAGAGGCAGAGAGGCAGATCTGTCTGAAATGCGCTAGTGAGGTGTGAGTTGCTGCTGAATGGGAGCCAATGGCATTAGGCCTGGAAGGAGAACAGGGACATTCATCCCCATTAGGACAGAGAGGAGAACAGGGAGATTCATCCCCATTAGGACAGGAAGGAGAACAGGGAGATTCATCCCCATTAGGACAGGGAGGAGAACAGGGAGATTCATCCCCATTAGGACAGGGAGGAGAACAGGGAGATTCATCCCCATTAGGACAGGAAGGAGAACAGGGAGATTCATCCCCATTAGGACAGAGAGGAGAACAGGGAGATTCATCCCCATTAGGACAG
Source organism: Salmo salar (assembly GCF_965601325.2). Lineage (NCBI taxonomy): Eukaryota > Metazoa > Chordata > Actinopteri > Salmoniformes > Salmonidae > Salmo > Salmo salar. The sequence continues at coordinate 164,172,135 of NC_138299.1, forward strand.
GGAGGAGAACAGGGAGATTCATCCCCATTAGGACAGGGAGGAGAACAGGGAGATTCATCCCCATTAGGACAGGGAGAACAGGGAGATTCATCCCCATTAGGACAGGGAGGAGAACAGGGAGATTCATCCCCATTAGGACAGGGAGGAGAACAGGGAGATTCATCCCCATTAGGACAGGGAGGAGAACAGGGAGATTCATCCCCATTAGGACAGGGAGGAGAACAGGGAGATTCATCCCCATTAGGACAGGGCGGAGAACAGGGAGATTCATCCCCATTAGGACAGGAAGGAGAACAGGGAGATTCATCCCCATTAGGACAGGGAGAACAGGGAGATTCATCCCCACCAGGACAGGGAGGAGAACAGGGAGATTCATCCCCATTAGGACAGGGAGGAGAACAGGGAGATTCATCCCCATTAGGACAGGGCGGAGAACAGGGAGATTCATCCCCATTAGGACAGGGAGGAGAACAGGGAGATTCATCCCCATTAGGACAGGGAGGAGAACAGGGAGATTCATCCCCATTAGGACAGGGGTGATGATAACAGGGATGATAACAGTGGGAGCTGATAGAGTAAAACCTAATGCCATAAGGGGGGTGTTTGTATGTGTCTCTGCACACAAGCGTGCATACATGTGATGTGTGTGTGGGATCATGAGTGTGTACGTGTGCTTGCGCATTTGTGAGTTTGTGTGTCTGTCTGTGTGTTTCGCCTGGCACCACCTGGGTTCTGTACCCTCCCCCTGAATCAATACTTGAAGACTGTGTTAACCTTCTCATTTCCCTTCCAAGGTCATTTAAGCCATCAGCCCTTCCTGCTCCATCCTCAGCAAGGGAGAAAGACATTTTCTAACCACGAACATATAACGGCTCATATAACTTTCAGTTGCACCTTGGTCTGGTCAGCTGGTAGGAAGCATTTTTAATGTGACCAATCAACCTTGGTCTGGTCAGCTGGTAGGAAGCATTTTTAATGTGACCAGTCAACCTTGGTCTGGTCAGCTGGTAGGAAGCATTTTTAATGTGACCAGTCAACCTTGGTCTGGTCAGCTGGTAGGAAGCGCTGGGCTGTTTGAAGATGAGAGTATCACCTAAAATACAGGTTAGATCATCCAACAAACTGCTTTAGTCAATATAATCTACACTTCTACTAAATGTTTATCCATTACACAGAAACAATGGGATCTTTCATTCTACTTTTTTATTTATCCAGGTTTGTCCATTTATCCTCACTGAAATAAATGTTCTTTACAGGAGAGACTACGGGTTTTTTCATAGCCATTATAAATGAGAAAAATCTAAATGATAGACAATTTAGGTGTAACGACCTACTGTATTGAGGTATAACGTCTACTGTATTGAGGTAAAACGTCTACTGTATTGAGGTATAACGTCTACTGTATTGAGGTATAACAGTCTACTGTATTGAGGTATAACAGTCTACTGTATTGAGGTATAACGGCCTACTGTATTGAGGTATAACGGCCTACTGTATTGAGGTATAACGTCTACTGTATTGAGGTATAACGGCCTACTGTATTGAGGTATAATGGCCTACTATATTGAGGTATAACGTCTACTGTATTGAGGTATAACGGCCTACTGTACTGAGGTGTAACGACCTACTGTACTGAGGTATAACGTCTACTGTATTGAGGTATAACGGCCTACTATATTGAGGTATAACGTCTACTGTATTGAGGTATAACGGCCTACTATATTGAGGTATAACGGCCTACTGTATTGAGGTACAATAACAGCCTACTGTATTGAGATATAACGGCCTACTGTATTGAGGTATAACGGTCTACTATATTGAGGTATAACGCCTACTGTATTGAGGTATAACGACCTACTGTATTGAGGTATAACGACCTACTGTATTGAGGTATAATAACAGCCTACTGTATTGAGGTATACCGTCTACTATATTGAGGTATAACGGCCTACTATATTGAGGTATAATAACAGCCTACTGTATTGAGGTATAACGTCTACTGTATTGAGGTATAATGGCCTACTCTATTGAGGTATAACTGCCTACTGTATTGAGGTATAACGGCCTACTATATTGAGGTATAAGGGCCTACTGTATTGAGGTACAATGGCCTACTATATTGAGGTTTAATAACAGCCTACTGTATTGAGGTATAACTGCCTACTGTATTGAGGTATAACGGCCTACTATATTGAGGTATAACGGCCTACTGTATTGAGGTATACAGTGCCTTCGGAAAGTATTTAAACCCCTTGACTTATTTCACATTTTTTTACGTTACAACCTTATTCTAAAATGGATTAACCTGTTAGGGCGAGGGGGCAGTATTTGCACGGCTGGATAAAAAAATGTACCCGATTTAATCTGGTTACTAATCCTACCCAGTAACTAGAATATGCATATACTTATTATATATGGATAGAAAACACCCTAAAGTTTCTAAAACTGTTTGAATGGTGTCTGTGAGTATAACATAACTCATTTGGCAGGCAAAACCCTGAGACATTTTCTGACAGGAAGTGGATACCTGATGTGTTGTATTACCTTTAAACCTATGCCATTGAAAAACACAGGGGCTGAGGAATATTTTGGCACTTCCTATTGCTTCCACTAGATGTCACCAGCCTTTACAAAGTGTTTTGAGTCTTCTGGAGGGAGATCTGACCGAACAAGAGCCATGGAACGATGATGGCCCATTAGACACCTGGCGCGCGAGTTCATGTTGGGTACCCTCGTTCCAATACGTTATAAAAGAGAATGCATTCGTCCACCTTGAATATTATTCATGTTCTGGTTAAAAAAGGCCCTAATGATTTATGCTATACAACGTTTGACATGTTTGAACGAACGTAAATATATTTTTTCCCCTCGTTCATGAAGTGAAGTCCGGCGGGCTTAGATCATGTGCTAACAAGACGGAGATTTTTGGACATAAATGATGAGCTTTTTTGAACAAAACTACATTCGTTATGGACCTGTGATACCTGGAAGTGACATCTGATGAAGAGAATCAAAGGTAATGGATTATTTACATAGTATTTTCGATTTTAGATCTCCCCAACATGGCGGCTAGTCTGTATCGCAACGCGTATTTTTCTGGGCGCAGTGCTCAGATTATTGCAAAGTGTGATTTCCCAGTAAGGTTATTTTTAAATCTGGCAAGTTGATTGCGTTCAAGAGATGTAAATCTATAATTCTTTAAATGACAATATAATATTTTACCAATGTTTTCTAATTGTAATTATTTAATTTGTGGTGCTGACTTGAATGCCGGTTATTGGAGGGAAACGATTTCCTGAACATCAACGCCACAGTAAAACGCTGTTTTTGGATATAAATATGAACTTGATAGAACTAAAAATGCATGCATTGTCTAACACAATGTCCTAGGAGTGTCATCTGTTGGAGACTGTAAAAGGTTAGTGCATAATTTTAGCTGATTTTATGGTTTTGGTGACGCCTGTCTTTGAATTGGCACAACATTACACACAACTCTTGTAAATGTACTGTCCTAACATACTCTAAATTTATGCTTTCGCCGTAAAACCTTTTTGAAATCGTAAAACGTGGTTAGATTAAGGAGATGTTTATCTTTCAAAGGGTGTAAAATAGTTGTATGTTTGAAAAATGTGAATTTTGACATTTATTTGGATTCAAATTTGCCTCTCTTGAAATGCACCTGCTGTTGATGGAGTGCACCACGGGTGGGACGCTAGCGTCCCACCTAGCCCATAGAGGTTAAATAAAAAACATCTTCAGCAGTCTACACACAATACGCCATAATGATAAAGTGAAAATAGGTTTTTGAAATAAAAAATAAATAAAAAACAGATACCTTATTTACGTAAGTATTCAGACCCTTTGCTATGAGACTCAATAGAGCTCAGGTGCCTCCTGTTTCCATTGATCATCCCTAAGATGTTTCTACAACTTGATTGGCGTCATAAATTTAAAGGAAAGGAGATCAGAGAGATCTCCGTCTCAAAAATCCACCAAGGAATGTTCTTTATTAACAGACTTTTTCACGCCAAAACTCTAACACGTTCTAAAGCGAACACTGGAACAATATTTCTAACATAAGAACGTGGGAGGGTCAGAGATGATTTATAGAAAACTAATGTCATATTGTTTTTTTATTTTGTGATGTCAGTAAAATGTTTATAAAGGATATACTGTAACTTCAATTATTTACACCACAGGTATGAAGTCTCCATCCTTAACGTTGTATATGAAAAATGATAAGTATTTTTGTTAAGATGTGATTTTAGGAGGTATAAGAGAATCTGTCTCCTAGAAACTGTGCATAGTAAGTAGCCACGCCCCGAGTGAGGTCAGAGAGCGTGTCAGACTGACGGAACCGCCCCCTTGGCCAGAGTGCATAAAAGGATTGATAACATAAATTTACATTAGACCAGAAAAGCGTGGAGCCGGTAGCTACATGTTTGAAATGGTTGGAACTTTGAACCTCAACACGAGGTGAAGAAAATAAACTCACCTCCCAGACTAGACCAGAAGATCGCCAGGCTGCAGCTGCACATGTAAAGTGATTCAAACTCTGACTAACAATACGATTTGGAGAGAGGAGAAAACTCCCCTCTCGGACAATGACTGGTAGGGCTGATAAGCTGTCCTGAGTCAAATATCTACAAAAGCAAACTCTTCAAACCATCCTACTACTCTTGTCAAATCACCGTAGTACACTACTCTCATCACTCCACTGGACCACCGGCACGGCTGGCTAGCCTATCTTCAAATAACCAGCTTCAGGAGCAAATGGAACAAAGTGAACTCTGCAGTTCTGTTCAAGACGACACTACGGACAAAGGCATTCACATGTAAATACATTCATCACTTCTTATTCCAAACGGGGGCGACGGTTTATATGCAAATTATATGATTACTGTGAGAATAGTTCTGAAATGTATCAGCGATAAGTGTCCCTTTTTCTCTCCCTATCTCTTCATTTTATTTGTAACAAGTCGCCATATGTTTTCAGTCCACAAGGGTCCTTTTTCTCATTAAGTGTGTATGTTTATTCTGTGTTATTACTTAGTTAGCTAGCAAATAAATAATTAAACCAATTTGTGTAGTACTGAATCATAAGTAAGGCTGCGGTTTTTGCAGATCCAAGAAGGTTACGACTGTTCAGAATGATGATATGATAAGAGGTTATGATTTAATATGTTGACTGTTCTAATGGATGTGATAGGTAAAGACCTTTGGAGTTTAATTCAGGAGATGGTAACGCTTTAAACAACCGCTCTCATGGTGCCGCAAATTCCTAATGAGTTAATTGTTTCATTATTCATTTAATTGGGTAACAATTAAACATAGTTAGTGGATTGAATAAATAAGGGGTCATCAGATTAATGAAAGTCACGTCACGACACAGTGCATGTCAGAGCAAAAACCAAGCCATGAGGTCGAAGGAATTGTCCGGCACAGATCTGGGGAAGGGTTCCAAAATATTTCTGCAGCATTGAAGGTCCCTTAAATGGAAGTTTCGAACCACCAAGACTATTCCTAGAGCTGGCCGCCTGGCCAAACTGAGCAATCGGTTGAAAAGGGCCTTGGACAGGGAGGTGACCAAGAACGCGATGGTTACTCTGAATGCCAAAAGTCACGTCTGGAGGAAACCTGGCACCATCCCTACAGTGAAGCATGGTGGTGGCAGCATCATGGTGTGGGGATGTTTTTCAGCGGCAGGGACTGGGAGACTAGTCAGGATCGAGGCAAAGATGAACAGAGCAAAGTACAGAGAGATCCTTGATGAAAACCGGCTCCAGAGCACTCAGGACCTCAAACTGGGGCGAAGGTTCACCTTCCAACAGGACAACGACCCTAAGCACACAGCCAAGACAACACAGGAGTGGCTTCGGGACTCTGAATGTCATTGAGTGGCCTAGCCAGAGCCCAGACTTGAACCTGATCTAACATCTCTGGAGAGAACTGAAAATATCTGTGCAGTGAAGCTCCCCATCCAACCTGGGAGAAACTCCTCAAATACAGGAATGAGAGAAACTCCACAAACACAGGTGTCCCAAGCTTGTAGCGTCATACACAAGAAGACTTGAGGCTGTAATTGTTGCCAAAGGTGCTTCAATAAAGTACTGCGTAAATGGTCTGAATACTTATGTGACATTTAATTTTTTTTGTTTTAAAATATTTGCTTTGAAATATTTGCTAAAATAAAAAATAAAAGGTTTTTTGCTTTGTCATTATGGGGTATTGTGTGTAGATTGATGAGTAAAATAAACAATTTAATCAATTTTAGAATAAGGCTTTAACGTAACAAAACGTGGAAATGTCAAGGGGCCAGAATACTCTATTGAATTATATTTACTTAATGTAACAAAGTGTACTTCATTACTGTATTGAGTTATATTTCATTACTGTATTGAGTTATAACTAACTACTATATTCAGTTATAACTAACTACTGTATTGAGTATTGACTAGCTACTGTATTGAGTTATAACTAGCTACTGTGTTGAGTATTGACTAGCTACTATATTGAGTATTGACTAGCTACTGTATTGAGTATTGACTAGCTACTGTATTGAGTATTGACTAGCTACTGTATTGAGTTATAACTAGCTACTGTATTGAGTTATAACTATCTACTGTATTGAGTATTGACTATCTACTGTATTGAGTATTGACTAGCTACTGTTTTGAGTATTGACTATCTACTGTATTGAGTATTGACTAGCTAGTGTATTGAGTTATAACTAGCTACTGTATTGAGTATTGACTAGCTACTGTATTGAGTATTGACTAGCTACTGTATTGAGTTATAACTAGCTACTGTATTGAGTATTGACTAGGTACTGTATTGAGTATTGACTAGCTACTCTATTGAGTATTGACTAGCAACTGTATTGAGTATTGACTAGCTACTGTATTGAGTTATAACTATCTACTGTATTGAGTTATAACTAGCTACTGTATTGAGTTATAACTAGCTACTGTACTGAGTATTGACTAGCTACTGTATTGAGTATTGACAAGCTACTGTATTGAGTTATAACTATCTACTGTATTGAGTTATAACTAGATACTGTATTGAGTTATAACTAGGTACTGTATTGAGTATTGACTAGCTACTGTATTGAGTATTGACTACCTACTGTATTGAGTATTGACTAGCTACTGTATTGAGTATAGTCAATACTCAATACAGTAGCTAGTTATAACTCAATACAGTAGCTAGTCAATACTCAATACAGTAGCTAGTCAATACTCAATACAGTACCTAGTTAGTGTACTAGCTACTGTATTGAGTATTGACAATCTACTGTATTGAGTTATAACTAGATACTGTATTGAGTATTGACTAGCTACTGTATTGAGTATTGACTATCTACTGTATTGAGTTATAACTAGCTACTGTATTGAGTTATAACTAGCTACTGTATTGAGTTATAACTAGCTACTGTATTGAGTATTGACTAGCTACTGTATTGAGCATTGACTAGCTACTGTATTGAGTTATAACTAGCTACTGTATTGAGTATTGACTAGCTACTGTATTGAGTATTGACTAGCTACTGTATTGAGTATTGACTAGCTACTGTATTCAGTTATAACTAGCTACTGTATTGAATATTGACTAGCTACTGTATTGAGTTATAACTAGCTACTGTATTGAGTTATAACTAGCTACTGTATTGAATATTGACTAGCTACTGTATTGAATATTGACTAGCTACTGTATTGAGTTATAACTAGCTACTGTATTGAGTATTGACTAGCTACTGTATTGAGTTATAACTAGCTACTGTATTGAGTTATGTACTTACTCTTTGGATGTATTCAAAATGTCCGCCCTCCTGTTGGAAGTTTAGGGGCTGCTGGTTGAGGAGCCACTGGAAAGCCACTTCCAGAGACGGGTCATGTGACACCTTACAGCTGAGCACCACGCTCTCCCCCACCGTCACCTCCACTTTGCTGGGGCTCAATTCCACGCGCATGGCCTCTGGAAGCACAGCAATGCTACATCTTATCACTGTCATCACAACACACAGCACTGCTACATCTTATCACTGTCATCACAACACACAGCACTGCTACATCTTATCACAACACACAGCAATGCTACATCTTAGCACTGTCATCACAACACACAGCAATGCTACATCTTATCACTGTCATCACAACACACAACAATGCTACATCTTATCACTGCCATCACAACACACAGCAATGCTACATCTTAGCACTGTCATCACAACACACAGCAATGCTACATCTTATCACTGTTAGGATATAACGCTAGCGCTAACCTAGCGCTAACCTAGCGCTAACCTAGCGCTAACCTAGACTCAGTCATTTTCACATGATAACACTGGTTATTGTCAACTCGTCTGACTATTAGTGTCATACCATCTACTGTGTCTACGGTTTATAAGACAAAGATCGTTAGAGATAACCGCTAACTCTAGCCCATTACATTGTCATCTTAGGACTAACGCTAGACTGGTCACAGATCTGGATGTGCTGGCCCTGAGACAATTCTGACTATCGGTGTTATTTTGTAATTTTTTTTGTCATTTTAGCAGACGCTCTTATCCAGAGCGACTTATGAGAGCAAACATTTTCATTCAGGTCCCCCAGGGGAATGGCAATGCTCTACCAACTGAGCTACATGGGACTATGCCATTTGTAGGCCTATGGCTAGAGTGGCATGGCAACAATAATCCATAAAAATTGACAAAAGCACATTTGGCATCTGAAGTGTCATTATCAAAACAAATCCTGAACACTAAACCCTGACGCAGGTCAAACACTCTACACCCAGGGTCTCTTTAGATCTCAGCTGTGAATGCTGCATTACATGAGAGGCCCTTTTACGCTGTCAAATAGTGTGCCCTTGTGAAATGATTGTTGAATGTGAAAACCCTTTTGCTTCACGGTCGAGCGAACAGAAAGTCCGCTCTTTCTCCCCCTCTCTCTCACCTCCGCTCCGCCCCGGCACTCAGGCAAAGGTGGCGGGAAACGACATTGGGGGACTATTTACTGGTGGGTGACCGGCATTAATTTGGCAGAAAAATAAAGGCCCCTGGGCATCACTTACCTTTTACCCGGAGCATGGCCGTCATCTCGGCCCAGCCAAACTGATTCTCAGCTCGACAGACATAGTCCCCTTCGTCAGAGCGGCTGGAGTTGATGATCCTCAGAGTGTTATTTCGTAATAACATTATCCTGTCAAAGAAAATAAAGAACAAAGGCAATACAAATCAATACAGGTATGGAAACAAAACAGCTTCATGCAGGTTTAGTAGCTTGGTAGTATTCATTAAAACGAGATGAAGTTGCTGGAAGATCAGCTCAGACAGTCAAAGAGCAGCGTATGTTAGAACGTCCATTTGGTGATATTAAACAGTTCATATACTGTATGTTCTATCTTGGTCCGACAAAATGATTGTATTGATTTCCAAGGGCAAGTTGTGCAGACAGATCCCCCGGAAAGGTCATGCTCTATGTATGTAGTATATGTATGTACTGTATATGCACTGTATATGTACTGTATGTATGTACTTTATGTATGTACTGTATATGTACTGTATGTATGTACTTTATGTATGTACTGTATATGTACTGTATGTATGTACTTTATGTATATACTGTATATGTACTGTATGTATGTACTGTATGTATGTTCATAAGTATTGTTCGTATGTGCTGTATATGTACTGTATGAATGTACTGTTCCTATGTACTGTATATGTACTGTATGTATGCACTGTATGTATGTACTCTATGTACTATACATATGCACTGTATGTATGTACTGTGTATGTACTGTATGTATGTACGTAAGTACTGTTCGTATGTACTGTATGTATGTATGTACTGTACATATGAACTGTGTATATGTACTGTATGTATGTACTGTACTTATGACTGTATGTATGTACTGTACTTATGAACTGTGTATATGTACTGTATGTATGTACTGTACTTATGACTGTATGTATGTACTGTATATGTACTGTATGTATGTACTTTATGTATGTACTGTATATGTACTGTATGTATGTACTGTATGTATGTTCATAAGTATTGTTCGTATGTGCTGTATATGTACTGTATGAATGTACTGTTCCTATGTACTGTATATGTACTGTATGTATGCACTGTATGTATGTACTCTATGTACTATACATATGCACTGTATGTATGTACTGTGTATGTACTGTATGTATGTACGTAAGTACTGTTCGTATGTACTGTATGTATGTATGTACTGTACATATGAACTGTGTATATGTACTGTATGTATGTACTGTACTTATGACTGTATGTATGTACTGTACTTATGAACTGTGTATATGTACTGTATGTATGTACTGTATGTATGTATGTATGTATGTATGTATGTATGTACTGTATGTGTGTACTGTATGTACACTACCATTCAGAAATTTGGGGTCACTTGGAAATGTCCTTGTTTTTGAAAGAAAAGCACACTTTTTGTCCATTAAAATAAGATAAAATGGATCAGAAATACAGTGTAGACATTGTTAACGTAAATTACTATTGTAGCTGAAACCGGCAGATTTTTTTATGGAATATTTGCATAGGCGTACAGAGGCCCGTTATCAGCAACCATCACTCCTGTGTTCCAATGGCACGTTGTGTTAACTGAGTTTATCATTTTAAAAGACTAGTTGATCATTAGAAAACCCTTTTGCAATGAAATAGTACCCACAAAAAAACAGTCTCAACGTCAACAGTGAAGAGGCGAGTCTGGGATGCTGGCCTTCGAGTCAGAGTTCCTCTGTCCAGTTTCTGTTATTTTGGCAATCTTTTAATATTTTATTTTTATTGGCCTAGAAGGCCTAGAAGGGCAGCATCCCGGAGTCGCCTCTTCACTGTTGACGTTGAGACTGGTGTTTTGCGGGGTAGTATTTAATGAAGCTGCCAGTTGAGGCAGGAAGGAAGACCACATGACAGGGACCGTTGGGTATACAGCACTATGCAAATTAAACCAGCCTGACAGAGAGAAAATACATGGTGTCTGGCTATGTGATAGAATAACTTGTTTTGTTGTTTTATCATCCAATAATAACAATAAGAGGACTTGTGAGGCGTCTGTTTCGCAAACTAGACACTCTAATGTACTTGTCCTCTTGCTCAGTTGTGCACCGGGGCCTCCCACTCCTCTTTCTATCTGTTTAGAGACAGTTTGCGCTGTTCTGTGAAGGGAGTAGTACACAGCGTTGTACGAGATCTTCAGTTTTTTGGCAATTTCTCGCATGGAATAGCCTTCATTTCTCAGAACAAGAATTGACTGACAAGTTTCAGAAGAAAGTTCTTTGTTTCTGTCCATTTTGAGCCCGTAATCGAACCCACAAATGCTGATGCTCCAGATACTCAACTAGTCTAAAGAAGGCCAGTTTTATTGCTTCTTTAATCAGACAACAGTTTTCAGCTGTGCTAACATAATTGCACAAGGGTTTTCTAATGATCAATTAGCCTTTTAAAATGATAAACTTGGATTAGCTAACACAACGTGCCATTGGAACACAGGAGTGATGGTTGCTGATAATGGGCCTCTGTACGCCTATGCAGATATTCCATAAAGATTTTTGCCATTTCCAGCCACAATAGTCATTCACAACATTAACAATGTCTACACTGTATTTCTGATCAATTTGATGTTATTTTAATGGACAAAAATATGTTTTTCTTTAAAAAACAAATCAAATCAAATGTTATTGGTCACATACACATGGTTAGCAGATGTTAATGCGAGTGTAGAGAAATGCTTGTGCTTCTAGTTCTGACCGTGCAGTAATATCTAACACATAATCTAACAATTTCACAACTACCTTTTACACACAAGTGTAAAGGAATGAATACGAATATGTACATATAAATATATGGATGAGTGATGGCCGAACGGCATAGGCAAGATGCAGTAGATGGTATAGAGTACAGTATATACATATGAGATGAGTAATGTAGGGTATGTAAACGTTATATAAAGTGGCATTGTTTAAGTGACTAGTGATACATTTATTACATCCAATATTTTATTATTAAAGTGGCTAGAGATTTGAGTCAGTATGTAGGCAGCAGCCTCTCTATGTTAGTGATGGCTGTTTAACAGTCTGATGGCCTTGAGATAGAAGCTGTTTTTCAGTCTCTTGGTCCCAGCTTTGATGCACCTGTACTGTCCTCGCCTTCTAGATGATAGCGGGGTGAACAGGCAGTGGCTCGGGTGGTTGTTGTCCTTGATGATCTTTTTGGCCTTCCTGTGACATCGGGTGGTGTACGTGTCCTGGAGGGCAGGTAGTTTGCACCCGGTGAGGCGTTGTGCAGACCTCACTACCCTCTGGAGAGCCTTACGGTTATGGGCAGAGCAGCTGCCGTATCAGGCGGTGATACAGCCCGACAGGATGCTCTCGATTGTGCATCTGTAAAAGTTTGTGAGTGTTTTTGATGACAAGTCAAATTTCTTCAGCCTCCTAAGGTTGAAGAGGCGCTGTAGCGTCTTCTTCACCACACTGTCTGTGTGGGTGGACCATTTCAGTTTGTCCGTGATATGTGGGCCGAGGAACTTAAAACTTTCCACCTTCTCCACTACTGTCCCATCGATGTTGATAGGGGGCTGCTCCCTCTGCTGTTTCCTGAAGTCCACGTTCATCTCCTTTGTTTTGTTGACGTTGAGTGTGACGTTATTTTCCTGACACCACACCCCGAGGGCCCTCACCTCCTCCCTGTAGGCCATCTCGTCGTTGTTGGTAATTAAGCCTACCACTGTAGTGTCGTCTGCAAACTTGATGATTGAGTTGGAGGTGTGCATGGCAACGCAGTCATGGGTGAACAGGGAGTACAGGAGAGGGCTGAGAAAGCACCCTTGTGGGGCCCCAGGGTCTGCACAGGGCGGGGTCAAGACCCAGGGTCTCGAGCTTAATGACGAGTTTGGAGGGTACTATGGTGTCGAGGAAATATCTAAGTGACCCCAAACTTTTCAACTGTAGTGTATAAGCTACATAAACTGGTTAACTGTGAACCCAAGTGATGCCTTCCTATTTTAGAATTGGATCAACTTTTCTGGGTGACCTTCAATACGAAGAAATCCGTTTCTGATGTGATTCTAAGTACCACACCAATAACAACAGCAGACAGATTGAAATGGATAAACAGCTCAATACATGTTATTTTCCCATCTACCGACCAATCAACAATTTAAATTCCTTAATGAAGGCGATTTACTGATAACATTAAGTCTAATCTCCAATAAGATTACAACACTGATGTTATGGGCTGCGATAAGGTCTAAGCTAATAGGGAACAAGCGTTGACTGGAAATTCAGCCACTTTCATTCCAGCCTCAGTGGAATATGCATTAGACTGCACAGTGTTAAAACAATGTCCCTAATGGTGACCTATTCCCTGTATAGTGTACTACTTTTGTAAAATAAAAGTAGTTTACTATATTGGAAATAAGGTGCCATTTGGGACAGGGACTCACGCAGTTATATTGTTTTAAATGACCAAACAGCGGCTAATTGTGTTGTAGATAAAGCAACAACACGTGGAGCCTGTACATTTTAAAGTAGGCTGCCCTTCGTGGGGTATCAATGTATATGACCTGAAGCATGGTGTAGTTAAAGGGAACAAGGCACCACTTTCAACCAATGTACCACATTTCATTACCTGTGTAGTGTACATGTGCCATTTGAGTACCTGTGTAGTGTACATGTGCCATTTGATTACCAGTGTAGTTTTTGTATTTATTAGTGATCCCCATAAGTTTCAGAAGAAAGGTCTTTGTTTCTGACCATTTTGAGCCTGTAATTGAACCCACAAATGCTGATGCTCCAGATACTCAACTAGTCTAAAGAAGGCCAGTTTTATTGCTTCTTCAATCAGAACAACAGTTTTCAGCTGTGCTAACATAATTGCAAAAGGGTTTTCTAATGATAAATTGGTATTTTAAAATGATACACTTGGATTAGCTACCACAATGTGCCATTGGAACACTGTTAATGTTGTAAATGACTATTGTAGCTGGAAACGGCAGATTTACAGAGGCGTACAGAGGCCCATTATGAGCAACCATCACACCTATGTCTACACTGTATTTCTGATCAATTTGATGTTATTTTAATGCACAAAAAAACGTTTTTCTTTCAAAAACAAGGATATTTCTAAGTGACCCCAAACTTTTGAACGGTAGTATATATATATATATATATATATATAGAGAGAGAGAGAGAGAGAGAGAGAGAGAGAGAGAGAGAGAGAGAGAGAGAGAGAGAGAGAGAGGAGAGAGAGAGAGAGAGAGAGAGAGAGAGAGAGAGAGAGAGAGAGAGAGAGAGAGAGAGAGAGAGAGAGAGAGAGAGAGAGAGAGAGAGAGAGAGAGAGAGATATAAAAGGCTCATTACAGTGGAGAGGTTCTGACAGTCATCCAACTCAGTGGAGGTTGGTGAAGAGATCAGATGGCTTTAGGCTGTGGACCTACTGACAGACCAGGACCTGGTGTAGAGAGCAGATGGCTTTAGGCTGTGGACCTACTGACAGACCAGGACCTGGTGTAGAGAGCAGATGGCTTTAGGCTGTGGACCTACTGACAGACCAGGACCTGGTGTAGAGAGCAGATGGCTTTAGGCTGTGGACCTACTGACAGACCAGGACCTGGTGTAGAGATCAGATGGCTTTAGGCTGTGGACCTACTGTGAACATGGCTTATTGGCTACAGTCTCTGCTCTCCTTTCAGTGACTGACAGAGCGACCGACACATTAGTCCTTTCCAACCTTCCTTTTATGTATGCAGATTTTCAATCCCATTATATTTGAGCTTGGACCTCAGGAATATAGATTAATATTTACAAAGTCATCATTTTTTATAAAAAATGCATTTTCTCAATTCCAAAAAACAAACAAATATGATCTGAATGACGTTGGCTGGGGGACAGGGGAGAGAGGGAGAGAGGTCTCTTGGCTCCTCTCTAAATTGCCTTGTAGGCAGGCAGGGAACTCATCAAGACATAACAGAATCTTCATAAGGAGACTGAAGCTTGGAGACATTCTTCAAATTAGGGAAAGAGAGCACACATCCACCAAGGACAGAGAGGCAGGAAGGAAGACCACATGACAGGGACCGTTGGGTATACAGCACTATGCAAATTAATCCAACCTGACAGAGAGAAAATACATGGTGTCTGGCTATGTGATAGAATAACTTGTTTTGTTGTTTTATCATCCAATAATAACAATAAGACATTGGGGATTTTATTAGGTCTGATGTAAGAACAAGGCTTTCTAAGAACGAAATAAATGAAAATGGTATTCAAATACTAATGTGTTTAATAATGTTTATGAAACACTAAATAATTATGCCCATTCTTCTGTCTGTTATAGACAGAAGAAAAATAGGGGTTTTTTGGCTTTCAATTGAGTCTGTCTCTGTCTGTCTGTCTGTCTGTCTGTCTGTCTGTCTGTCTGTCTGTCTGTCTGTCTGTCTGTCTGTCTGTCTGTCTGTCTGTCTGAAACTAACAGTGACTTTCCATTAAGGAGACAACAACGCTGAACATTAGCGGAAATCCATGTTAATTACAAACATTCATTAAGTCAGCACAGCTGTCAATGTCTGATAAACGCTAACGGACGGAGCTGCTTCGAGTCCCCTCCTCTACCCCTACACCCCTGCTCTGCCCAGAATTTAACTTCTCGCCCTCCCAGCCTCCACAGAGGTCTTTCCTGCCAATCGTTAATGTCAGAGACAGACAATCTTCTGAAAATTAGTTATCCTGGCCAAGACATGGAGACGCATCCGTCTTCTGTTTATCTCAGTTCAGCTGAAGGAGGATCATCTCTCAAGGCGGTAATGAGGAGTATTACGGACATTTACCTTCGGTATCAGAGATCTATGTCTGTACGTTCAGAAATCAGCCCTCAGACACTGTTCAGTAGGCTGCAACAGATTTTCCTGTGAAAATATAATTAGCATAATAAAAAAAATCGCATCAGAATCCATCTGTTTAAGCTAGAGATCTGTTTTTTGTTATTGGCTGCGTCTCAATCCACTGCCAGATAATATGTTGTCCTTTCGAATATATGGTGGAAGGTGGCAGAGTTACAGCGGTGTTTGTTAAACCAGGAGACATCCCGAAAATCGTTTTTCTCGCAAAAAAGTAATATGATCCCACTATGGAAAGTTGAGACTCCTTAGGGCTAGGCCCCTTTTTTCTCAATTTCCGCCTGAATGACGTGCCCAAAGTAAACTGCCTGTTGCTCAGGCCCTGAAGCCAGGTTATGCATATAATTGGTACCATTGGAAAGAAAACACTTTGAAGTTTGTAGAAATGTTCAAATAATGTAGGAGAATGATTTGTAGGAGAATGAACATCTCTCATTGAGCACAAAAACAACACTTGTTACAGAATATTTTACATAGAAATAACATCTGTCAGACAAACCATGCCTGACAACATGATCCTATAAGACAGAAAAAAAGAAGAACATTTAAAGGCTGTGGTCAAGGGTTTGTGAAAGAATCAATGATTTGACAATAGACAAATCATTTGACAATAGATATGGTAGGAGAAAATCCAAAGAAAAACCAACCAGATTTTTTGGGGAGAGAGAGACCGTCCTCATAGAATGGCAAGCATAAGGTCATACTGAAAATGAGCTATCAGAAATATCAGTTTTAGTAGAGGGACACAGTCTTGGAAATTCGTGTTTGCACGCGCCATGAAGACAAGACGCACCTGCTAAAATCGGTTTCCTATTAAACATACTTCTTTCCGTAAGAAATATTATAGTTTGATTACATTTTAGGGTATCTGAGGAGTAAATAGAAACGTATTTTGACTTGTTGAAACAAAGTTTAGGGGTAGATTTTCAGATTCCTTTGTCTGCAAGTTGAACGAGTGGATTACTCAAATCGATGGCGCCAACTAAACTGACTTTTTGGGATATAAAGAAGGATTTTATCTAACAAAACGACACTACATGTTATAGCTGGGACCCTTTGGATGACAAATCAGAGGAAGATTTTCAAAAAGTAAACACTTAAAAACCCACTTCCTTTTTTTGTGACCAACTTTTTATCTAGTTTGTCATTTCTTCAGAAGGGCGTTTAAAGGTACAGGTATAACATTCAAAGTCATTTACATGTGATTTCCAGTAGTTGTTTATATATATATATATATATATATATATATATATATATATATATATATATATATATATATATATATAAATATAACAGAGATTAGTTATTTCAGGAGACCAGATAATCTGTTCGCAAATTACATAATTGGATGGTTTGACAGCTGGGTTTCCCATGGAACTCCGTAGCCAGTATAGTTTCCCATGGAACTCCGTAGCCAGTATAGTTTCCCATGGAACTCCGTGGCCAGTATAGTTTTCCATGGAACTCCGTAGCCAGTATAGTTTCCCATGGAACTCCGTAGCCAGTATAGTTTCCCATGGAACTCCATAACCAGTATAGTTTCCCATGGAACTCCATAGCCAGCATAGCTTCCCATGGAACTCCGTAGCCAGTATAGTTTGGACCATTGGGGCGATGTGAAAGGAAGTCCTCCTGATCAGAAAGCATTGTTGTTAATTAAGATCACAAGGCATTGTTGTTAAATAATTGAGTCAGGGCATGCCATTTAGTTTCCCAGTTGCGTAGCTTTTAAATTTAGCTTCAAATAGAAATTGTTAGAGCAATAATAGGACCAAAGCGTAGTTTAAATTGTTTAAGAGATCAATGAACACCATTTTTTCCAGGGCAATGAGAGCCATCATATTTCTCTCTATTCTCAGCCAGGGAGCTGAATACTCGTGTCTAAACCAATTTATAATTGGGCGAAATGCTAGAGCTGGAAATACAATTAGAAGTTTGGAACAGATAGTCCTCCAGCGTCTTCCCCACATCTGTAAATGTGTTAATTTAATCCGGGATACTTTACCTTCCCATATTTATCATGAGAATGCACTGTGGATTTTATCCCAATAGCTGGAAGGGGGAGACATTGGAAGCATTGAGGTCACGAAACTCAACCGAGGCAATATATTCATTTTCACAATAGATATTCTGCCAGTTAGAGTGACTGGGATGTTAATCAATCCACTGAGGTCTGATTTAATTGATTTAAATGTTCTGTTGAAGTTTTTGGCAATGGTTTTATCTAAAAAAGGAAATACATCTATTCCTAAATATTTAAAATGAGTTACGATCGGGATTCCATAAGTAGAGATGGGAGCCTCTGTCATTTTCTTGAGGGGGAGTAGGGCAGATTTGGTTAAATGTATTTTCCAGTGCCTTCGGAAAGTATTCAGACGCCTTGACTTTTTCCACATTTTGTTACGTTACAGCCATGTTCTAAAATAGATTTTTTTTAATCCTCAGCAATCTACACACAATACCTTATAATGACAAAGCAAAAACAGGTTTCAGAATTCTTTGCTAATTTAATAAACATAAAAAACAGATACCTTATTTACATATGTATTCATGTATTCAGACCCTTTGCTATGAGAATCGTAATTGAGCTCAGGTGCATCCTGTTTTCATTGATCATCCTTGATATGTTTCCACAACTTGATTGATTGGACTTGTCTATATAAGGTCCCACAGTTGACAGTGCATGTCAGACCAAAAACCAAGCCATGAGGTCAAAGGAATTGTCTGTAGAGCTCCGAGACAGGATTGTGTCGAGGCACAGATCTGGGGAAGGGTACCAAAAAATGTATGCATCATTGAAGGTCACCAAGAACACAGTGGCCTCCATCTTTCTTAAATGGAAGAAGTTTGGAACCACCAAGACTTTTACTAGAGCTTGTCACCCGGCCAAACTGAGCAATCGGGGGAGAAGGGACTTGATCAGGAAGGTGCCCAAGAACCCGATGGTCACTCTGACAGAGCTCCATAATTCCTCTGTGGAGATGGCAGAACATTCCAGAAGGACAACCATCTCTGCAGCACTCCACCAGTCTGGCCTTTATGGTAGAACGGCCGGAAGCCACTCCTCAGTAAAAGGCACATGACAGCCTGCTTGGAGTTTGCCAAAAAGCACCTAAAGGACTCTCAGACCATGAGAAACAAGATTCTCTGGTCTGATGAAACCAAGATTAATCTCTTTAGCCTGAGGAAACCCGTCTGGAGGAAACCTGGCACCATCCCTACTTTGAAGCATGGTGGTGGCAGCATCATGCTGTTGGGATTTTTTTCAGCGGCAGGGACTGGGAGACTATATATAATAATAAGTCAAATATGTAAAGCTGTAGACTACACCACTGCTGTCATCCTTAACTCCAAGTGTTTATTCAAGTTGGATAATCTTTGGTTGCCGACAGCAGTCGTACCATTGGAAGACATAACTTGGACTGTAGCCTACAAAAGCCTATTCCTGCTCTTTTCCCATGATCCATCAAACACGATTGGTGTGTCATCATAGTGGTCTCTGATTGGTGGTCAGACTCAGGTGGAACCAGCTTAAACTTGCGCCTTTTTTCAATGCTGATTTCAATGTCATTAAGAAAACAGAGAAGTGTCAAAGATTCTTTTTCACAAACATCCTTTCTGAATTAAAAAATAATCCTTGAAGTGATCATCTAGATGTTTCTGTAATCTGATTACAATGTTTTAGCTGGTAATGTCACAGGCTACAGTTACCATATCTTGATAATCCCTTACATGTAACGGATTACATCTCAGCATCCCGATCCCTCTTCACTACCTCTCAGCATCCCGATCCCTTCTTCACTACCTCTCAGCATCCCGATCCCTCCTTCACTACCTCTCAGCATCCCGATCCCTCCTTCACTACCTCTCAGCATCCCGATCCCTCCTTCACTACCTCTCAGCATCCCGATCCCTCCTTCACTACCTCTCAGCATCCCGATCCCTCCTTCACTACCTCTCAGCATCCCGATCCCTCCTTCACTACCTCTCAGCATCCCGATCCCTCCTTCACTACCTCTCAGCATCCCGATCCCTCCTTCACTACCTCTCAGCATCCCGATCCCTCCTTCACTACATCTCAGCATCCCGATCCCTCCTTCACTACCTCTCAGCATCCCGATCCCTCCTTCACTACATCTCAGCATCCCGATCCCTCCTTCACTACCTCTCAGCATCCCGATCCCTCCTTCACTACCTCTCAGCATCCCGATCCCTCCTTCACTACA
Organism: Salmo salar; assembly: GCF_965601325.2. Lineage (NCBI taxonomy): Eukaryota > Metazoa > Chordata > Actinopteri > Salmoniformes > Salmonidae > Salmo > Salmo salar. The sequence goes on from NC_138299.1 coordinate 164,192,297, forward strand.
TCTCAGCATCCCGATCCCTCCTTCACTACCTCTCAGCATCCCGATCCCTCCTTCACTACCTCTCAGCATCCCGATCCCTCCTTCACTACCTCTCAGCATCCCGATCCCTCCTTCACTACATCTCAGCATCCCGATCCCTCCTTCACTACCTCTCAGCATCCCGATCCCTCCTTCACTACCTCTCAGCATCCCGATCCCTCCTTCACTACATCTCAGCATCCCGATCCCTCCTTCACTACCTCTCAGCATCCCGATCCCTCCTTCACTACATCTCAGCATCCCGATCCCTCCTTCACTACCTCTCAGCATCCCGATCCCTCCTTCACTACCTCTCAGCATCCCGATCCCTCCTTCACTACATCTCAGCATCCCGATCCCTCCTTCACTACCTCTCAGCATCCCGATCCCTCCTTCACTACCTCTCAGCATCCCGATCCCTCCTTCACTACCTCTCAGCATCCCGATCCCTCCTTCACTACATCTCAGCATCCCGATCCCTCCTTCACTACCTCTCAGCATCCCGATCCCTCCTTCACTACCTCTCAGCATCCCGATCCCTCCTTCACTACATCTCAGCATCCCGATCCCTCCTTCACTACCTCTCAGCATCCCGATCCCTCCTTCACTACCTCTCAGCATCCCGATCCCTCCTTCACTACCTCTCAGCATTCCTTAGACATCGTGCACCAGCTGTTATTGACAAATACAGTGCCTTGCAAAAGTATTCACCCCCCTTGGAGATTTTCCTATTTTGTTGCATTACAACCTGTACTTTAAATAGATTTTTATTTGGATTTCATGTAATGGACATACACAAAATAGTCCAAATTGGTGAAGTGAAATTAAAAGAATTACTTGTTTCAAAAAATTCAAAAAAATAAAAACGGAAAAGGGGTGCGTGCATATGTATTCACCCACTATGCTATGAAGCCCCTAAATAAGAGCTGGTGCAACCAATTACCTTCAGAAGTCCCATAATTAGTTAGATTGCACACAGGTGGACTTAATTTAAGTGTCACAAGATCTGTCACATGATCACAGTATATACAGTTGAAGTCAGTATTTTACATACACTTTGTATAGGGGTGTGTTTGTCATGGGAATTGTGGGAGGTGGTTTGTGCATAGCTGTGTGTAGCATTACTGTTTGTCGTCCATTTGTTTTCTTGTTTTGTTTGAATAGTGTTCTAAATAAAGTTATAATGAGCACTCAACCCGCTGCGCCTTGGTCCACTTCCTACGACGACCGTTACAGAAACATTTAAATGTCTTGGAATGGCCTAGTCAAAGCCCAGACCTCCATCCAATTGAGAATCTGTGATATGACTTAAAGATTGCTGTACACCAGCGGAACCCATCCAACTTGAAGGAGCTGGAGCAGTTTTGCCTTGAATGATGGGCAAAAATCCCAGTGGCTAGATGTGCCAAGCTTATAGAGACATATCCCAAGAGACTTGCAGCTGTAATTGCTGCTAAAGGTGGCTCTACAAAGTATTGACTTTGGGGGGGGGGGGGGGGGTGAATAGTTATGCACGCTCTAGTTTCCGTTATTTAGTCTTATTTCTTGTTTGTTTCGCAATAAAACATATTTTGCATCTTCAAAGTGCTAGGCATGTTGTGTAAATCAAATGATACAAACTGCCCAAAAATCTATTTTAATTCCAGGTTGTAAGGCAAGAAAATAGGAAAAATGCCAAGAGGGGTGAATACTTTCGCAAGCCACTGTATAGCCCAATGCAGTACTTAGAACACAGTTCTTATAGCCCAATGCAGCATTTACAGTAGAACACAGTTCTTATAGCCCAATGCAGCATTTACAGTAGAACACAGTTCTTATAACCCAATGCAGCACTTAGAACACAGTTCTTATAGCATTTTATAACACATTTGCTAATACAATTATTGGAGAAAGATGGTAAATAATTCCAGGGTACTTGTATATGTTTCTGGGATTGTTCATTGTTTGGTATGAGCTCCTTTGTATCAAATCAAATCAAGTGTTATTCATACAGCACATTTCAGACATGGACAAAAAAAAAAAGCTGAAACGTTTACAACTAAAAAACTCCCTAAGGAAAAGCAAAGCTGAAATATGTGTTTTAAGATCTCTTTTAAACATGTCCACAGATTCTGCCTCCCACAGGTTCTCTGGCAGGCTGTTCCAGAGGCTGGGGGCATAGTAACTAAAGGCTGGGGGCATAGTAACTAAAGGCTGGGGGCATAGTAACTAAAGGCTGGGGGCATAGTAACTAAAGGCTGGGGGCATAGTAACTAAAGGCTGGGGGCATAGTAACTAAAGGCTGGGGGCATAGTAACTAAAGGCTGGGGGCATAGTAACTAAAGGCTGGGGGCATAGTAACTAAAGGCTGGGGGCATAGTAACTAAAGGCTGTCTCTCCATGCCTCTTAGTTCTAGGATTTGGGATTGTTAAAAGGCCAGTGCCAGAGGACCTGAGGGACCTACTGGGTACATAACAAAGCATGTCGGACATGTATTGAGGTGCACAATCATCGATTGATTTAAATGCCATCCATGACCTCTATACCAGGTGATGTCAGAGGAAGGCCCTAAAAATTGTCTCTCCAGCCACCCTAGTCATAGACTGTTGTCTCTGCTACCGCACGGTAAGCGGGACCGGAGCGCCAAGTCTAGGTCCAAGAGGCTTCTAAACAGCTTCTACCCCGAAACCATAAGACTCCTGAACAGCTAATCAATGGGCAACCCGACCCCTCTTTTACGCTGCTGCTACTCTCTGTTTATTATCTATGGATAGTCACTTTAACTCTACCTACATGTATATATTACCTCAACTAACCTTTGCCCCCGCACATTGACTCTGTACCGGTACCCCTTGTATATAGTCTCACTATTGTTATTTTACTGCTGCTCTTTAATTAATTGTTACTTTTATTTCAATTTTTTTTTTGTATTTTTCTTACATTTTGATTTGATTTGAATAATCTTGAAATTAATTCTAAAACTCACAGGTAGCCAGAGACCTTAAAACCGGTGTAATGTGTTCTCTCCGCCTGGTCTTGGTCAGTACCTGTGCTGCAGCATTCTGTATGTTTTGCAGTTGACCAATGGCTTTCTTGGGTAGACCAGACAGGAGAGCATTACAGTAGTCAAACCTGCTTGTCATAAAAGCACGGATGAATCTCTCTGTATCATCCTGAGAGAGAAATGGCCGCACCTTGGCAATGTTCTTCAGGTGGTAAAAAGCAATTTTGTTCAAATTACTAATGTGTGATTCTAAATTTAGAACAGAATCTAAAATAACACTTGTTATTATCTTTATATACACTTGTTTTATCTTTGTTGCCCGTGATATAAAATGTGCGGGCAGATTCTGTCTTTGTGCTTTGGCTCCAACAGTAAATACCTCAGTCTTGTCTTGATTTAGCTGGAGGAAGTTGTGAGCCATCCAAGTATTTAAATCACCAATACAGTCTAGTAATTTATCCGGGGAGCTAAAATCCTCTGGTAACACAGAAATGTAAAGTTGTGTATCGTCTGAGTAGCAGTGAAAATCAATGCTGTGCTTTCTGATAATGCTGCCATGGGTAACATATATGAACTGAACAGTACCGGACCCAAAATCTAACCTTGTGAAACATGTGATCTGTATTTTCTCTGAGTTATGTTCTCCAAGGGTGACAAAAAAACTCTCGACCGGTTAAATAGGTTTAAAACCATTTTAGAACTGGACCGGAGGGGCCACCCCACCTCTACTGGACCGGAGGGGCCAACCCACCTCTCCTGGACCGGAGGGGCCAACCCACCTCTCCTGGACCGGAGGGGCCAACCCACCTCTCCTGGACCGGAGGGGCCACCCCACCTCTCCTGGACCGGAGAGGCCAACCCACCTCTCCTGGACCGGAGGAGCCAACCCACCTCTCCTGGACCGGAGGGGCCAACCCACCTCTCCTGGACCGGAGGGGCCAACCCACCTCTCCTGGAGGGCCAACCCACCTCTCCTGGACCGGAGGGGCCAACCCACCTCTCCTGGACCGGAGGGGCCAACCCACCTCTCCTGGAGGGCCAACCCACCTCTCCTGGACCGGAGGGGCCAACCCACCTCTCCTGGACCGGAGGGGCCACCCCACCTCTCCTGGACCGGAGGGGCCAACCCACCTCTCCTGGACCGGAGGGGCCAACCCACCTCTCCTGGACCGGAGGGGCCACCCCACCTCTCCTGGACCGGAGGGGCCAACCCACCTCTCCTGGACCGGAGGGGCCAACCCACCTCTCCTGGACCGGAGGGGCCAACCCACCTCTCCTGGACCGGAGGGGCCAACCCACCTCTCCTGGACCGGAGGGGCCAACCCACCTCTCCTGGACCGGAGGGGCCAACCCACCTCTCCTGGACCGGAGGGGCCACCCACCTCTCCTGGACCGGAGGGGCCACCCCAACTCTCCTGGACCGGAGGGGCCACCCCACCTCTCCTGGACCGGAGGGGCCAACCCACCTCTCCTGGACCGGAGGGGCCAACCCACCTCTCCTGGACCGGAGGGGCCAACCCACCTCTCCTGGACCGGAGGGGCCAACCCACCTCTCCAGTCTGTCCAGAAGGACATCATGGTCAACAGTGTTGAATGTAGCACTTAAATCTAAGAGTACAAGGACAGAGAGCTGTTTGGCATCTGTGTTGAGGATCATTTACCACTTTAATTAAGACTGTCTCTGTGTTGAGGATCATTTACCACTTTAACTAAGACTGTCTCTGTGTTGAAGATCATTTACCACTTTAATTAAGACTGTCTCTGTGTTGAGGATCATTTACCACTTTAACTAAGACTGTCTCTGTGTTGAAGATCATTTACCACTTTAACTAAGACTGTCTCTGTGTTGAAGATCATTTACCACTTTAATTAAGACTGTCTCTGTGTTGAAGATCATTTACCACTATAACTAAGACTGTCTCTGTGTTGAGGATACGATCATTTAAGGCTGTCTCTGTGTTGGCTCTAGGATCATTTACCACTATAACTAAGACTGTCTCTCTGTTGAAGATCATTTACCACTTTAACTAAGACTGTCTCTGTGTTGAGGATACGATCATTTAAGGCTGTCTCTGTGTTGGCTCGAGGATCATTTACCACTAAGGCTGTCTCTGTGTTGGCTCTAGGATCATTTACCACTTTAACTAAGACTGTCTCTGTGTTGAAGATCATTTACCACTTTAACTAAGACTGTCTCTGTGCTGGTTCTAAGATCATTTACCACTTTAACTAAGACTGTCTCTGTGTTGAGGATACGATCATTTACCACTTTAAGGCTGTCTCTGTGTTGGCTCTAGGATCATTTACCACTTTAACTAAGGCTGTCTCTGTGCTGTGGTGGGCACAAAAAACAGTTTGGAATTTTTCAAAAATATAGTTGCCACTTCAAAAATGATTTTGCTGTTTGAAAACCAATTTCTCCAGAATTTTGCTTAAGAATGGAAGATTGGAGATTGGCTGAAAATTGCTTATAGATGAAGAATCTAGATGCCTTTTCACCAGAAGTGGTTTCACCATAACCGTTTTTAGTGCAGTGGGGAAAGTTCCCATGAACAGGGAGGGATTAACAATAGCTTGCACTTCTTCAGATATGAAATTAAAAACTGTTTTGAAGAAGGTGGTGGGGATAGGATGGAGAAGGCAGGTAGAAGGCTTACGTTGTGATGTCACTTTCCTGAACATGTCTGTGTCAACCAGGGTAAATAAATCCATCGTGCCTTTACATGGTAGACTAAGGCACATATCATCAGACTTCTCATCAGGTCTTGACCGATACCCAGCCTACTGTTGGTTATCTCTGAAATATGCCGCAAACTCATGACATTTACATGTGGAGGAAGGTTCACATAGGTTTGCGAGGGGTAGGATTTATCAGGCCATCAATGTTGGAGAAGGTAATTATTCTGATTATTGGTGATCAACTTAGTAAAATGAGACCATCTGGCATTTCTAATGGCCTTGTTATATATACGAAGTTGCTCTCTTAGAATATCATAAAAGACCAGGCATAATGTAAAGTATGGGCCCCTGAGTGGCATAGCGGTCTAAGGCACTGCCTCTCAGTGCAGGAGGTGTCAGTACAGTCCCTGGTTCGAATACAGGCCGCATCACATCCGCCCGTGTTTGGGAGCCCCATAGGGTGGCCAACAATTGGCCCAGCGTCGTCCAGGTCTGGCCGGGGTAGTCCGTCATTGTAAATAAGAATTTGTTCTTAATAACTGACTTGTTAAATAAAATAGTAACACTTTAGGACTAACGTAAAGTGACACCTTAGGACTAATGCACAGTGACACCTTAGGACTAATGCACAGTGACACCTTAGGACTAATGCACAGTGACACCTTAGGACTAATGTACAGTGACACCTTAGGACTAATGCACAGTGACACCTTAGGACTAATGTACAGTGACAACAGCTGGAGTGTAAATATAAAGTGGTGAACTACATCGTACTAAACCCCTCTGCTCAAACCTCTCTGGTCCAACCTCTGCTCAAACCTCTCTGCTGCAACTTCTCTGCTCCAACCTATCTGCCCCTACCTCCAACCTCTCTGCTCCAACCTATCTGCCCCTACCTCCAACCTCTCTGCTCACAGCTCTCTGTTCCAAGCTCTCTGTGTGTCTTTTGGAGGGTTGGGATAAAACAAAAGTGACATTTCCATTAAACCTTTGTGTTGGACAATAAAATAATTTTAGGGTTTGGTTTCCCACAAACAGATTAAGCATAGTTCTGTCCTAAAAACCAAGCACAATGGATAATCTCCATCGGAAATAATGTTTCAGACCAGGACTAAGCTATATCGTTGTCTGGGAAACTACCCATAAACCTTGTTGCTTCTTTTCAGATTTCATCCATACCTTCTGCTGGGATGAATGCGTCTGTCTCCTCTCCTCCATGTTACTCGAGGTTTGGGAGATGCTCGGGGTTTACACTCCAACAACACGTCCTTCCCCAACGTGGCGATCAGGCGGACAGGGTTAGGGCTGAAGACTGGGGGCGATGCTGTGGAACAGGCCAAAGTGTGCATAATACTATCAAGTCAAAAGAGACGCATAAGCTTTCAACATGATGGAAATTGAATATTTATACGTTGCAAATACTCATAATATCATAATAATTGTTTTAGTCCATTTAACAATTATCAAGAGCTACATCAAGAGATACATCAAGAGATACATCAAGAGCTACATCAAGAGATACATCAAGAGATACATCAAGAGATAGATCAAGAGCTACATCAAGAGATACATCAAGAGCTACATCAAGAGCTACATCAAGAGATACATCAAGAGCTACATCAAGAGATACATCAAGAGCTACATCAAGAGATACATCAAGAGCTACATCAAGAGATACATCAAGAGATACATCAAGAGCTACATCAAGAGATACATCAAGAGCTACATCAAGAGCTACATCAAGAGCTACATCAAGAGATACATCAAGAGATACATCAAGAGATACATCAAGAGATACATCAAGAAAGTTTAGAACCAGGAACAGATATAACCCTTGGTTCACTCCAGACCTGACTGCCCTTGACTAGCACAAAAACATCCTATGGCGTCCTGCATTAGCATCAAATAGCCCCCATGATATGTAACTTTTCAGTTAGGAAAGCTAAGGCTAGCTTTTTCAAACCGAAATTTGCATCCTCACTCAAAAAAGTTCAGGGACACTGTAAAGTCCATGGAGAATAAAACCACCTCCTCCCAGCTGCCCACTGCTCTGAGGCTAGGAAACACTGTCACCACCGATAAATCCACGATAATTGAGAATTTCAATAAGCATTTTTCTACGACTGGCCATGCTTTCCAACTGGCTACCCCTACCAAGGTCAACAGCCCTGCACCCCCCACAGCAACTCGCCCAAGCCTCCCCCACTTCTCCCAAATCCATTCAGCTGATGTTCTAAAAGAGCTGCAAAATCTAGACCCCTACAAATCAGCCGGGCTAGACAATCTGGACCCTCTCTTTGTAAAATGATCTGCCGAAATTGTTGCAACCACTATTACTAGTGTCACGGTTGTCGTCTGGAATGGAGGACCAAAACGCAGAATGTGGATGCTCATCTTGATATTTATTTGAAATCAAAATGAACACCAAAATAACAAAACAACGAACTCACGAACAACAAAACAGTCCTGTCAGGCTCACACAGGCAAAACAAGAAACAATCTCCCACAACACTACACCAAACAATTACCCATATATAGGACTCTCAATCAGAGGCAACGAGAAAGCACCTGCCTCCAATTGAGAGTCCAGCACCCAAACCTAAACATAGAAAACCTAAACTAGACAACATGCAGAAATACAACCTAGAACAATTAACCTAGAACATACACCCAAAACCCAGGAACACAAATCAAACACCCCTCTCTAACACACACACAAAACCCCCACCATACAAAACAAACATCCCTCTGCCACGTCCTGACCAAAATACTAAACAACTACTCCCTCTGCTGGTCAGGACGTGACAACTAGCCTGTTCAATCTCTCATATCATCTGAGATCACCAAAGATTGGAAAGCTGCCACGGTCATCCCCCTCTTCAAAGGGGGAGACACTCTAGACCCAAACTGCTACAGACCTATATCTATCTGCCTTTCCAAGGTCTTCGAAATCCAAGTTAACAAACAGATCACCGACCTTTTCGAATCCCACAGTACCTTCTCCGCTATGCAATCTGGCATCCGAGCTGGTCATGGGTGCACCTCAGCCACGCTCAAGGTCCTAAACGATATCATAACTGCCATCGATAAGAGACAATACTGTGCAGCCGTATTCATCGACCTGGCCAAGGCTTTCGACTCCGTCAATCACCACATTCTTATCGGCAGACTCAACAGCCTTGCTTACTCAAATGACTGCCTCGCCTGGTTCACCAACTACTTCTCTGATAGAGTTCAGTGTGTCAAATCGGAGGGCCTGTTGTCCGGACATCTGGCAGTCTCTATGGGGGTGCCACAGGGTTCAATTCTCGGGCCAACTCTCTTTTCTGTATAAATAAATTATGTCACTCTTGCTGCTGGTGATTCTCTGATCCACCTCTATGCAGACGACACCATTCAGTATACTTCTGGCCCTTCTTTGAACACTGTGTTAACTAACCTGAGCTTCAATGCCATACAACTCTCCTTCCGTGGCCTCTAACTGCTCTTAAACGCTAGTAAAACTAAATGCATGCTCTTCAACCGATCGCTGCCCACACCTGCCCGCCCGTCCAGCATCACTACTCTGGGCGGTTCTGACCTAGAATATATGGACAACTACAAATACCTAGGTGTCTGGTTAGACTGTAAACTCTCCTTCCAGATCCACATTAAGCATTTCCAATCCAAAATTAAATCAAGAATCAGCTTTCTATTTCACAACAAAGCATCCTTCACTCATCCTGCCAAACATACTCTCGTAAAACTGACTGTCCTAACGATCCTCGACTTCGGCGATGTCATTTACAAAATAGCCTCCAACACTCTACTCAGCAAATTGGATGCTGTCTATCACAGTGCCATCCGTTTTGTCACCAAAGCCCCATATACTACCCACCACTGCGACCTGTACTCTCTCGTTGGCTGGCCCTCGCTTCATACTCGTCGCCAAACCCACTGGTTCCAGGTCATCTACAAGTCTTTGCTAGGTAAAGCCCTGCCTTATCTCAGTTCACTGGTCACCATAGCAGCACCCACTCGCAGAACGCACCCCAGCAGGTATATTTCACCAAAGCCAATTCCTACTTTGGCCGCCTCTCCTTCCAGTTCTCTGCTGCCAATGACTGGAACGAACTGCAAAAATCACTGAAGCTAGTACTCTCATCTCCCTCCCTAACTTCAAGCACCAGCTGTCAGAGCAGCTCACAGATCACTGCTCCTGTACATAGCCCATCTGTAAATAGCCCATCCAACTACCTCATCCCCATACTGTATTTATTTATTTAGGTCCTTTGCACCCCAGTATCTCTACTTGCACATTCGTCTTCTGCACATCTATCACTCCAGTGTTTAATTGCTATATCGTAATTACCTCGCCACTATGGCCTATTTATTGCCTTATCTCCCTTATCTTACCTCATTTGCAGACACTGTAAATACTTTTTTTTCCTACTGTAACTCTGTGTTGTTGTATGTGTCAAACTGCTTTGCTTAATCTTGGCAGGTCGCAGTTGTAAATGAGAACTTGTTCTTAACTAGCCTACCTGGTTAAATAAAGGTGAAATAAAAATATAAAGAAAAGCATGTTAAGCATCACTTTCTACAGTATGGATAATACAGTATGGATAATACAATATGGATAATACAATATGGATAATACAATATGGATAATACAGTATGGATAATACAGTATGGATAATAATACAGTATGGATAATACAGTATGGATAATACAATATGGATAATACAATATGGATAATACAGTATGGATAATACAATATGGATAATACAATATGGATAATACAGTATGGATAATACAGTATGGATAATAATACAGTATGGATAATACAGTATGGATAATACAGTATGGATATTTTTACAGTAAATGTTCTGAGAAATATGCAGTCAATTATCCAGTCCATAAATAAACTAAAGTGTTCTACCAGAGATAAAACATATCCAGGCTAAATGATCAAAATGATTCAACCCTCCCTCTCTCATCTTCAACATGTACAGTTAATTACTGCTGCTGTGTCCCCAGGGAATCCTTCTGACAAATCAGATGACTCAAATGTTTTCCAAGCCAACTGATCAAATCATGAACTTAATTGAGTTGACATTTGAATTCTGTGTCTCAAATGGCACCCTATTCCCTTTATAGGGCACTACTTGTGGCACTATATAGGAAACCCTATTCCCTTTATAGGGCACTACTTGTGGCACTATATAGGAAACCCTATTCCCTTTATAGGGCACTACTTGTGGCACTATATAGGAAACCCTATTCCCTTTATAGGGCACTACTTTAGGCACTATATAGGAGACCCTATTCCCTCGTTATAGGGCACTACTTTAGGCACTATATAGGAGACCCTATTCCCTTTATAGGGCACTACTTGTGGCACTATATAGGAAACCCTATTCCCTTTATAGGGCACTACTTGTGGCACTATATAGGAAACACTATTCCCTTTATAGGGCACTACTTGTGGCACTATATAGGAAACCCTATTCCCTTTATAGGGCACTACTTGTGGCACTATATAGGAAACCCTATTCCCTTTATAGGGCACTACTTTAGGCACTATATAGGAGACCCTATTCCCTCGTTATAGGGCACTACTTTAGGCACTATATAGGAGACCCTATTCCCTTTATAGGGCACTACTTTAGGCACTATATAGGAGATAGGGTGCCATGATTGCGTGCAACGTGTGCCATAAGCGAGGGAACATGTGGAAGGACACGCAGATGACAGACGGGTTGTTATTTGGTCTCGAATTTCTCAACGTGCTGTAAAATCTTCCGTCAAAACAATTAGAACATAGCATTTACAGTTTACTGCTGCCACATCTGTTGCATAGTGTATAGTTCCCCAAACAATAGACATTTAGATAAATACAATTAAACGTTACAACTTTTCTGATACTGTTTGATTCTCATTTGAAAATATATTGGTATTTTTCTCTCAGTTTAGTAGCAAAATAATTACAAACAATATCAAACTGTATCACAAAGCTAATGTATACAGTGTGATACAACATCAGGGTCATCTGAGTACAAACGATTTGCAGCATTAGTTGTGCATGCTACAAGGTCACCAACTTGAGAATTGTGTAAATAGGAGACAATGCTTCAAAGTAAAGTTCTCTCTCTGCATACACTAATACAGTGAGCAGGGCTCTGGGGCCCAGGGTCTATAAGCTGGGAGGCTTTGTCACCACCATTTATTTAAATACTGACTGATGCTTTGGAGGTGACAGAGATGAGGACATCTCCAAGGCAGCTAGCACTGGTTCCTGACTGTTGGCCAGCCCCTACCCCCTCTATCCCTCACGCCATCCATCCCCTTCTCCATCCCTCCCTCTATCCCCCCCTGTTTCCCCTCTCTTCCAGCCAGCCCCCGCACCATCTACCACCCACTCCATCCCTCCCTCCCTCCATCCCTCCGTACCATCTCTCTTCTCCCAGAACTGACAGAGACCAGTCTGACTGTGGCAGGGATGGCACAGATCCCCTAGGCCATGGAAACCACCAGAGAGAAAACACAGCACTTGCTGTGAGGGAGGGGTAGGCATCTCGATCTCAGTCGAGAGAGAGGAGGGAGGAAAGACGGTGGAGGGAGGAGGAAGGGGAGTAGAGGGAGGGAGGAAGGGGTATGCTGAAGAGGAGAGGAGATGAGAGGGGAGAAGAACACGTGTGGTCCCATATTGAAGCTGACAGGGAGAAAATGAGTGTATCAACAGAGTAGTGGACAGAGAGACAGAGAGAGAAAGAGAGAGGAAGGAGAGAGAGAGGGAGAGGGAGAGAGAGAGGAAGGAGAGAGGAAGGAGAGGGAGAGGAAGGAGAGAGAGAGAGGAAGGAGAGAGGAAGGAGAGAGAGAGGGAGAGGGAGAGGAAGGAGAGAGAGAGGGAGAGGGAGAGGAAGGAGAGAGAGAGAGAGGAAGAAAGGAGAGAGGAAGGAGAGAGAGAGGGAGAGGGAGAGGAAGGAGAGAGAGAGAGAGAGAGAGAGGAAGGAGAGAGGAAGGAGAGGGAGAGGGAGAGAGAGAGAGCGAGACAGAGAGAGAGACAGAGAGAGAGAGAGAGGAAGGAGAGAGAGGGAGAGGGAGAGAGAGAGGAAGGAGAGAGAGAGGGGGGGTTGTATGATGGAGAGGGGGGGTAGTATGATGGAGAGGTAGACTTCTATCATTTCTCTCAGGCCTTTGAATTCACCAGAGACACTGTCACAACTGACTAGCAGTATCTCCAAAGAACTACACTGAACAAAAATATAGACCCAAGAAGCAACAATTTCAAAGATTTTACTGATTTACAGTTCATATAAGGAAATCAGTCAATTTAAATAAATTCATTAGGCCCTAATCTCTGGATTTCACATGCCTGGGAATACAGATAAGCATATGTTGGTCACACATACCTTTAAAAAAAAAAGGCATTGAAGCAACATCTCAAGACATCAGTGTCACGTTCGTCGTAGGAATTGGACCAAGGCGCAGCGGGAATGTGTATACTCATCTTCTTTATTGTGAAGAAACAAAATAAACACTTAAACAAAAACAACGATGAAAAACAGTCCTGTAAGGCACACAGCTTACATACGGAACAACTACCCACAAAACCCCCTGAAAAAACACCCCTACTAAATAGGACCTTCAATTAGAGGCAACGAGGAACAGCTGCCTCCAATTGAAGGTCAACCCAATAAACTAAACATAGAAATAGAAAGACTAGAACGAACATAGAAATATACTAACATAGAACATTAACCAAAAACCCCAAAACACATTAAACAAACACCCCCTGCCACGTCCTGACCAAACTACAATAACAAATAACCCCTTTACTGGTCAGGACATGACAGTACCCCCCCCCCCCCCCTCCAAAGGTGCAGACCCCGGATGCACCTCAAACAAAAAAAACACAAAAATAAACCAGAAAACAAAAATAATCCCAATCTAAAGGGAGGGAAGGGAGGGTGGCCACCATCACCGACGGTTCTTGTGCTACACCCCCCCTCCCCAATCCTCCTACTATGGAGGTGGCTCAGGGTCTGGCCTTAGTCCCCAACCTAGCCTGTCCACCCCCGCTGAAGGCTCAAGACTAAAGCGCGTCGCTGGAGACCTCGGTCTAGAGGGCGACTCTGGGAGCTCCGGACTAGAGGGCGACTCTGGGAGCTCCGGACTAGAGGGCGACTCTGGGAGCTCCGGACTAGAGGGCGACTCTGGGAGCTCCGGACTAGAGGGCGACTCTGGGAGCTCCGGACTAGAGGGCGACTCTGGGAGCTCCGGACTAGAGGGCGACTCTGGGAGCTCCGGACTAGAGGGCGACTCTGCAGGCTCCGGACTGTGGGCCGTCTCTGCAGGCTCCGGACTGTGGGCCGTCTCTGCAGGCTCCGGACTGTGGGCCGTCTCTGCAGGCTCCGGACTGTGGGCCGTCTCTGGCGGTTCCGGACTGTGGGCCGTCTCTGGCGGTTCCGGACTGTGGGCCGTCTTTGCAGGCTCCTGACTGTAGGACGTCGCCGGACGCACTGGACGGGGAACTGTCGCCGGTATATAGCCTCCACATTGACTCTGTACCGGTACCCCCTGTATAAAGCCTCCACATTGACTCTGTACCGGTACCCCCTGTATATAGCCTCCACATTGAATCGGTACAGGTACCCCCTGTATATAGCCTCCACATTGACTCTGTACCGGTACCCCTGTATATAGCCTCCACATTGACTCTGTACCAGAACCCCTGTATATAGCCTCCACATTGACTCTGTACCGGTACCCCTGTATATAGCCTCCACATTGACTCTGTACCAGAACCCCTGTATATAGCCTCCACATTGACTCTGTACCGGTACCCCCTGTATATAGCCTCCACATTGACTCTGTACCGTGACACCCTGTATATAGCCTCCACATTGACTCTGTACCGTAACACCCTGTATATAGCCTGCACATTGACTCTGTACCGTAACACCCTGTATATAGCCTCACTACTGTTATTTTACTGCTGCTCTCTAATTATTTCTTATTTGTATTTGTTATTTTTTACTTAGCTTATTTTTCTTAAAACTGGATTGTTGGTTAAGGGTTTGTAAGTAAGCATTTCCCTCTACGGTCAACACCTATTGTATTTGGCGCATGTGACTAATAAAATTTGAACAGACAAAAATATTTTATAGAAGCCGACTAGTGAATACTGCAGGACAGACAAACAGCTTTAATAGAAGCCTACCAGTGAATACTGCAGGACAAACAGCTTTAATAGAAGCCTACCAGTGAATACTGCAACACAGACAAACAGCTTTAATAGAAGCCTACCAGTGAATACTGCAGGACAAACAGCTTTAATAGAAGCCTACCAGTGAATACTGCAGGACAGACACATAGCTTTAATAGAAGCCTGCCAGTGAATACTGCAGGACAAACAGCTTTAATAGAAGCCTAGCAGTGAATACTGTAGGACAGACAAACAGCTTTAATAGAAGCCTACCAGTGAATACTGCAGGACAAACAAACAGCTTTAATAGAAGCCTGCCAGTGAATACTGTAGGACAGACAAACAGCTTTAATAGAAGCCTACCAGTGAATACTGCAGGACAAGCAGCTTTAATAGAAGCCTACCAGTGAATACTGCAGGACAAACAGCTTTAATAGAAGCCTACCAGTGAATACTGCAACACAGACAAACAGCTTTAATAGAAGCCTACCAGTGAATACTGCAGGACAAACAGCTTTAATAGAAGCCTACCAGTGAATACTGCAGGACAGACACATAGCTTTAATAGAAGCCTGCCAGTGAATACTGCAGGACAAACAGCTTTAATAGAAGCCTAGCAGTGAATACTGTAGGACAGACAAACAGCTTTAATAGAAGCCTACCAGTGAATACTGCAGGACAAACAAACAGCTTTAATAGAAGCCTGCCAGTGAATACTGTAGGACAGACAAACAGCTTTAATAGAAGCCTACCAGTGAATACTGCAGGACAAGCAGCTTTAATAGAAGCCTACCAGTGAATACTGCAGGGCAGACAAATCATTTTTGTACAAAACACAAAATATTGTGCACTAGTGTTGTGGTCGTTCAGGATAGATAAATCACCAACATCTTTCTCCTTTCTCCTCCTGTCTTCTTTCCCCTTGAGCATCTAACCCTCTAAGTCACTGTTATCCATTCCTCCTCTGAAATAGAGACAAAATAAACTACTCTGGGCTGCCAACCTTCAGTCTGATGCATACAGACATCTCATTGCATATAACCACAAGGCTCTGCATGCATCCCATATGGAACTATTTTCCCTAAATAGTGCACTATTTCTGACCGGAGCCTTATGGACACAGTGCACTATATAAGGAATAGGGTACCATTTGGGACACATTCTCTGTCTTTCTTCTATTCATGGCAATGACTGTTCAGGTTCAATCAGGTTCCATTGATTGCCAATTAGCCTTCTCAACATTTAGTTTTATTCTCTTGTGTTGCTATCTCTCTCCCTTATCAGGCTGTGGCCTATTTAATGTCGCTATGCCAGTTTCACTGTTTATAGAGTCAAAGAAAAGAGTGGGCTTACCTTTGTGGATAAACAGGCCATTTTAAATGTACCTTTGTGGATAAACAGGCCATTTTAAATGTACTTTTATGCTACTCAGGCCGTTTTAAATGTACCTTTACACTACACAGGCCATTTTAAATGTACCTTTATGGATAAACAGGCCATTTTGAACGAACCTTTGTGGATAAAAAGGCCATTTTAAATGTACCTTTATGGATAAACAGGCCATTTTAAATTGACCTTTATAGAGATTTTATCTGAATTAGAAAAACCTTTATAAATACAGGTTAAATACAAATACACCTTCCCTTTAACATAATGACAAACACACCAGAACAGACCTTCCCTTTAACATAATGACAAACACACCAGAACAGACCTTCCCTTTAACATAATAACAAACACACCAGAACAGACCTTCCCTTTAACATAATGACAAACACACCAGAACAGACCTTCCCTTTAACATAATGACAAACACACCAGAACAGACCTTCCCTTTAACATAATGACAAACACACCAGAACAGACCTTCCCTTTAACATAATAACAAACACACCAGAACAGACCTTCCCTTTAACATAATGACAAACACACCAGAACAGACCTTCCCTTTAACATAATGACAAACGCACCAGAACAGACCTTCCTCTCCAACAGCAACAAACCGGAGATAGTGGGTGGGTACGCAGCTGTGGTGGGTTCAGGAAGCAAACTGAAATTCCAATTCCAAGCAATGAGGAACATTTGAATTTGTGTTTATTTCCTGAATTGACTGAATAGAAATGAAATAGACTCCAACCTTGGTTTGCAGTTGGGCTTTTCCCAGTTTACATGATTATTTTCTTATATTGATTTCCATTTAGTACCAATAACTAAAGGCATGTTACAAGGAATACAACAACAACAACAGGAGAAAAACAACAGCATACCTGAGATCTTGAGTTCTGCGCTGCAGTAGATGGCTCCGTATTTGTTCTCAGCGACACACTGGTACATCCCAGAGTCAGCCTGTTGGACCTTCTGGATGATGAGCTCTCCATTCACCATCTCCACCCTGCTCTGAAACACAACATACTGTCCATTCACCATCTCCACCCTGCTCTGAAACACAACATACTGTCCATTCACCATCTCCACCCTGCTCTGAAACACAACATACTGTCCATTCACCATCTCCACCCTGCTCTGAAACACAACATACTGCATTCACCATCTCCACCCTGCTCTGAAACACAACATACTGTCCATTCACCATCTCCACCCTGCTCTGAAACACAACATACTGTCCATTCACCATCTCCACCCTGCTCTGAAACACAACATACTGTCCATTCACCATCTCCACCCTGCTCTGAAACACAACATACTGTCCATTCACCATCTCCACCCTGCTCTGAAACACAACATACTGCATTCACCATCTCCACCCTGCTCTGAAACACAACATACTGCATTCACCATCTCCACCCTGCTCTGAAACACAACATACTGCATTCACCATCTCCACCCTGCTCTGAAACACAACATACTGTCCATTCACCATCTCCACCCTGCTCTGACACACAACATACTGTCCATTCACCATCTCCACCCTGCTCTGAAACACAACATACTGTCCATTCACCATCTCCACCCTGCTCTGAAACACAACATACTGTCCATTCACCATCTCCACCCTGCTCTGAAACACAACATACTGTCCATTCACCATCTCCACCCTGCTCTGAAACACAACATACTGTCCATTCACCATCTCCACCCTGCTCTGAAACACAACATACTGTCCATTCACCATCTCCACCCTGCTCTGAAACACAACATACTGTCCATTCACCATCTCCACCGTGCTCTGAAACACAACATACTGTCCATTCACCATCTCCACCCTGCTCTGAAACACAACATACTGTCCATTCACCATCTCCACCCTGCTCTGACACACAACATACTGTCCATTCACCATCTCCACCCTGCTCTGAAACACAACATACTGTCCATTCACCATCTCCACCCTGCTCTGAAACACAACAAACTCCTCTTATCAAGGGCATATCACCTTGGCTGAGTTCCAGGGGGTACCCCATATAGGGCACAACTAACATTAATATAAATATACAAGAACAGCTCAAGGACAGAACTACATGCATTTTATTAAAATGTACATGTAGCCTACATATCAATGCATACACACAAACTAACTAGGTCAAATAGGGGAGAGGCGTTGTGGCGTGAGGTGTAGCTTTATCTGTTTTTTTTAAACCAGGTTTGCTTTTCATTTGAGAAATATGAGATGGAACGGAGTTCCACACAATAATGGTTCTATGTATTACTATAATTGAGCTTTTTGGCCATCAAGGAAAAAGCTATGTCTGGTGCAAACCCAACACCTCTCATCACCCCGAGAATATCATCCCCACAGTGAAGTATGGTGGTGGCAGCATCATGCTGTGAGGATGTTTTTCATCGGCAGGGACTGGGAAACTGATCAGAATTGAAGGAATGATGGATGGAGCTAAATACAGGGAAATTCTTGAGGGAAACCTGTTTCAGTCTTCCAGAGATTTGAGACTGGGACAGACGTTCACCTTCCAGCAGGACAATAACCCTAAGCATACTGCTAAAGCAACACTCGACAAGTTTAAGGGGACACATTTAAATGTCTTGGAATGGCCTAGTCAAAGCCCAGGCTTCAATCCAATTGAGAATCTGAGGTATGACTTAAAGAGTGCTGTACACCAGCGGAACCCATTCAACTTGAAGGAGCTGGAGAAGTTTTGCTTTGAAGAATGGGCAAAAATACCAGTGGCTAGATGTGCCAAGCTTATAGAGACATACCCTAATAAACTTGGGGTATGTGGCTCTACAGGTGGCTCTAAAAA
Source organism: Salmo salar (assembly GCF_965601325.2). NCBI lineage: Eukaryota > Metazoa > Chordata > Actinopteri > Salmoniformes > Salmonidae > Salmo > Salmo salar. Next base: position 164,211,385 of record NC_138299.1, read on the forward strand.
GTATTGTCTTTCGGGGGGGGGGGGGGGGGGGGGTGAATAGTTATGCATGCTCAAGTTTTCTGTTTTTTTTGTTGTCTTATTTCTTGTTTTGCATCTTCAAAGTGGTAGGCATGTTGTGTAAATCAAATGATACAAACCCCCCAGAAATCTATTTTAATTACAGGTTGTAAGGCAAAAAAATAGGAAAAATGCCATGGGGGGTGAATACTTTCACATGCCACTGCAAACCAAACGACTAACAACAAATTTCACATTTTGAAAAGTCAAAAAGCACATCTCTATGCTATTTTTTATTTTAAAAGTCTCTGCTGTGTATTCTAGAACTGGGTATATCGCTGAAATCATGCTGGGTATTCTAGAACTGGGTATGTTGCTGAAATGATGCTGTGTATTCTAGAACTGGGTATGTTGCTGAAATGATGCTGTGTGTTCTAGAACTGGGTATATTGCTGAAATGATGCTGTGTATTCTAGAACTGGGTATATTGCTGAAATGATGCTGTGTATTCTAGAACTGGGTATATTGCTGAAATGATGCTGTGTATTCTAGAACTGGGTATATCGCTGAAATGATGATGTGTATTCTAGAACTGGGTATGTTGCTGAAATGATGCTGTGTATTCTAGAACTGGGTATGTTGCTGAAATGATGCTGTGTATTCTAGAACTGGGTATATCGCTGAAATGATACTGTGTGTTCTAGAACTGGGTATGTTGCTGAAATGATGCTGTGTATTCTAGAACTGGGTATATTGCTGAAATGATGCTGTGTGTTCTAGAACTGGGTATGTTGCTGAAATCATGCTGTGAATTCCAGAACTGGGTATATTGCTGAAATGATGCTGTGTATTCTAGAACTGGGTATGTTGCTGAAATTATGCTGTGAATTCTAGAACTGGGTATATTGCTGAAATGATGCTGTGTATTCTAGAACTGGGTATATAGCTGAAATGATGCTGTGTCTTCTAGAACTGGGTATATTGCTGAAATGATGCTGTGTATTCGAGAACTGGGTATGTTGCTGAAATGATGCTGTGTATTCTAGAACTGGGTATGTTGCTGAAATGATGCTGTGTATTCTAGAACTGGGTATGTTGCTGAAATGATGCTGTGTATTCTAGAACTGGGTATGTTGCTGAAATGATGCTGTGTATTCTAGAACTGGGTATATCGCTGAAATCATGCTGTGTGTTCTAGAACTGGGTATATCGCTGAAATGATGCTGTGTGTTCTAGAACTGGGTATATTGCTGAAATTATGCTGTGAATTCTAGAACTAGGTATATTGCTGAAATGATGCTGTGTGTTCTAGAACTGGATATGTTGCTGAAATCATGCTGTGTATTCTAGAACTGGGTATGTTGCTGAAATTATGCTGTGAATTCTAGAACTGGTATATTGCTGAAATGATGCTGTGTATTCTAGAACTGGGTATATTGCTGAAATGATGCTGTGTATTCTAGAACTGGGTATATTGCTGAAATGATGCTGTGTATTCTAGAACTGGGTATACTGCTGAAATGATGCTGTGTGTTCTAGAACTGGGTATGTTGCTGAAATGATGCTGTGTATTCTAGAACTGGGTATATTGCTGAAATGATTCTCTGTATTCTAGAACTGGGTATGTTGCTGAAATGATGCTGTGTATTCTAGAACTGGGTATGTTGCTAAAATGATGCTGTGTATTCTAGAACTGGGTATGTTGCTGAAATGATGCTGTGTATTCTAGAACTGGGTATATCGCTGAAATGATGCTGTGTATTCTAGAACTGGGAATATTGCTGAATTGATGCTGTGTATTCTAGAACTGGGTATGTTGCTGAAATGATGCTGTGTATTCTAGAACTGGGTATATCGCTGAAATCATGCTGTTTATTCTAGAACTTGGTATATTACTGAAATCATGCTGTGTATTCTAGAACTGGGTATATTGCTGAAATGATGCTGTGTATTCTAGAACTGGGTATGTTGCTGAAATGATGCTTTATATTCTAGAACTGGGTATATTGCTGAAATGATGCTGTGTATTCTAGAACTGGGTATATTGCTGAAATGATGCTGTGTATTCTAGAACTGGGTATGTTGCTGAAATGATGCTGTGTATTCTAGAACTGGGTATGTTGCTGAAATGATGCTGTGTATTCTAGAACTGGGTATATTGCTGAAATGATGCTGTGTATTCTAGAACTGGGTATGTTGCTGAAATGATGCTGTGTATTCTAGAACTGGGTATATTGCTGAAATGATGCTGTGTGTTCTAGAACTGGGTATATCGCTGAAATGATGCTGTGTGTTCTAGAACTGGGTATGTTGCTGAAATGATGCTGTGTATTCTAGAACTGGGTATATTGCTGAAATGATGCTGTGTGTTCTAGAACTGGGTATGTTGCTGAAATCATGCTGTGTATTCTAGAACTGGGTATGTTGCTGAAATTATGCTGTGAATTCTAGAACTGGGTATATTGCTGAAATGATGCTGTGTATTCTAGAACTGGGTATATTGCTGAAATGATGCTGTGTATTCTAGAACTGGGTATATTGCTGAAATGATGCTGTGTATTCTAGAACTGGGTATATTGCTGAAATGATGCTGTGTATTCTAGAACTGGGTATGTTGCTGAAATGATGCTGTGTATTCTAGAACTGGGTATATTGCTGAAATGATGCTGTGTATTCTAGAACTGGGTATGTTGCTGAAATTATGCTGTGAATTCTAGAACTGGGTATATTGCTGAAATGATGCTGTGTATTCTAGAACTGGGTATATTCCTGAAATGATGCTGTGTATTCTAGAACTGGGTATATGCTGAAATGATTCTCTGTATTCTAGAACTGGGTATGTTGCTGAAATGATGCTGTGTATTCTAGAACTGGGTATATCGCTGAAATCATGCTGTGTATTCTAGAACTGGGTATATCGCTGAAATGATACTGTGTGTTCTAGAACTGGGTATGTTGCTGAAATGATGCTGTGTATTCTAGAACTGGGTATATTGCTGAAATGATGCTGTGTGTTCTAGAACTGGGTATGTTGCTGAAATCATACTGTGTATTCTAGAACTGGGTATATTGCTGAAATGATGCTGTGTATTCTAGAACTGGGTATGTTGCTGAAATGATGCTGTGTATTCTAGAACTGGGTATGTTGCTGAAATGATGCTGTGTATTCTAGAACTGGGTATGTTGCTGAAATGATGCTGTGTATTCTAGAACTGGGTATATCGCTGAAATGATGCTGTGTATTCTAGAACTGGGAATATTGCTGAATTGATGCTGTGTATTCTAGAACTGGGTATGTTGCTGAAATGATGCTGTGTATTCTAGAACTGGGTATATCGCTGAAATCATGCTGTTTATTCTAGAACTGGGTATATTACTGAAATGATGCTGTGTATTCTAGAACTGGGTATGTTGCTGAAATGATGCTGTATATTCTAGAACTGGGTATATTGCTGAAATGATGCTGTGTATTCTAGAACTGGGTATATTGCTGAAATGATGCTGTGTGTTCTAGAACTGGGTATATTGCTGAAATGATGCTGTGTGTTCTAGAACTGGGTATATTGCTGAAATGATGCTGTGTGTTCTAGAGCTGAGTATATTGCTGAAATGATGCTGTGTATTCTAGAGTGGTGTTTCGGGGTAGGGAGGGGTGCTGTGTATTCTAGAGTGGTGTTTCGGGGTAGGGAGGGGTGCTGTGTATTCTAGAGTGGTGTTTCGGGGTAGGGAGGGGTGCTGTGTATTCTAGAGTGGTGTTTCGGGGTAGGGAGGGGTGCTGTGTATTCTAGAGTGGTGTTTCGGGGTAGGGAGGGGTGCTGTGTATTCTAGAGTGGTGTTTCGGGGTAGGGAGGGGTGCTGTGTATTCTAGAGTGGTGTTTCGGGGTAGGGAGGGGTGCTGTGTATTCTAGAGTGGTGTTTCGGGGTAGGGAGGGGTGCTGTGTATTCTAGAGTGGTGTTTCGGGGTAGGGAGGGGTGCTGTGTATTCTAGAGTGGTGTTTCGGGGTAGGGAGGGGTGCTGTGTATTCTAGAGTGGTGTTTCGGGGTAGGGAGGGGTGCTGTGTATTCTAGAGTGGTGTTTCGGGGTAGGGAGGGGTGCTGTGTATTCTAGAGTGGTGTTTCGGGGTAGGGAGGGGTGCTGTGTATTCTAGAGTGGTGTTTCGGGGTAGGGAGGGGTGCTCTGTGTGTTCTCACTTCTGATTGCCTATGGAGTAAGGGGGTGGAGCCAGCGGTAGGTGGGTCTAGGGCTCCCTGTGTGTGAGTACCTGTGGTGTGATCGGCCCTCCATTGTGGAGCCAGCGGTAGGTGTGTCTAGTGCTCCCTGTGTGTGAGTACCTGTGGTGAGTACATGTGGTGTGATCGGCCCTCCATTGTGGAGCCAGCGGTAGGTGGGTCTAGGGCTCCCTGTGTGTGAGTACCTGTGGTGAGTACATGTGGTGTGATCGGCCCTCCATTGTGGAGCCAGCGGTAGGTGGGTCTAGGGCTCCCTGTGTGTGAGTACCTGTGGTGTGATCGGCCCTCCATTGTGGAGCCAGCGGTAGGTGGGTCTAGGGCTCCCTGTGTGTGAGTACCTGTGGTGTGATCGGCCCTCCATTGTGGAGCCAGCGGTAGGTGGGTCTAGTGCTCCCTGTGTGTGAGTACCTGTGGTGAGTACATGTGGTGTGATCGGCCCTCCATTGTGGAGCCAGCGGTAGGTGGGTCTAGGGCTCCCTGTGTGTGAGTACCTGTGGTGAGTACATGTGGTGTGATCGGCCCTCCATTGTGGAGCCAGCGGTAGGTGGGTCTAGGGCTCCCTGTGTGTGAGTACCTGTGGTGTGATCGGCCCTCCATTGTGGAGCCAGCGGTAGGTGGGTCTAGTGCTCCCTGTGTGTGAGTACCTGTGGTGAGTACATGTGGTGTGATCGACCCTCCATTGTGGAGCCAGCGGTAGGTGGGTCTAGGGCTCCCTGTGTGTGAGTACCTGTGGTGTGATTGGCCCTCCATTGCGGAGCCAGCGGTAGGTGGGTCTGGGGCTCCCTGTGGCCTTGCACTCCCAGTGCAGCTGATCTCCACTGTCCAACTGGCTGTTGTTTATCGTGCTGATCCACTGGGGGAAGGCTGAGGAGGAGAGAACAGATGAAATAGGAAGGCATATATACAGGCATGCATACACACTTACCAGCATGCACGTGTATGCAGACACATGTGAGAACACTGCCTCGTCAATCCCTCTGTCACACACACACACACACACACACACACACACACACACACACACACACACACACACACACACACACCATTTTGCACCACACTATGTAAAAATCTGCGTTCTGCCCCCTGAACAAGGCAGTTAACCCACTGTTCCTAGGCTGTCATTGAAAATAAGAATTTGTTCTTAACTGACTTGCCTAGTTAAATAAAGGTAAAGAAACAGTTGATAATTTAACACTACTAGTCAGCAGAGATAGAGACACCTCCTCTCTTCCAGGTTGTCTTGTAGTCATTCATCGAGGATGCAGCTTCTGTCCAGTCACTGAGAGAACCTTGGCTACAGTAACTTCTAATCAAAGACTGGGCATCCTTGAGTTACCAGCCCTGCCCACATCCATAATAAAACTATCTGATTGGGTACCTGCCTGTCCCGTATGCGCACACACACACACAGTTCCTGGGCACCTGTACTTTCTGGCAGGTCCCTCTTCTCCCTGCATCACACAGAGCCAGGGAGAGCCTCATTGGTTACAGAGAAAAGGCATCACCCTGAAGGTGCCAGGACTAGAGGAGGAAGTGCCTGGCATACCAGGGGGGCTGTAGCTCAATGGAGAGCTCATGTCCGGGGGGGGGGGGTGGTGTGTGTGTGTGTGTGTGTGTGTGTGTGTGTGGTGTGTGTGTGTGTGTGTGTGTGTGTGTGTGTGTGTGTGTGTGTGTGTGTGTGTGTGTGTGTGTGTGTGTGTGTTAGATTGTGACTGTTTGTGTGTCTGTGTGTTCAGACAGGATGATTTGTCGTCCCTGACAGCTGATTAATGATATATACAAACAATGTGCAAAGAGAGAACCAGCAAGTGGACACCAGGTTCAATAACACCAGGGTCAGTAACACCACAGTAACACCACAGTAACACCACAGTAACACCACAGTAACACCACAGTAACACCACAGTAACACCACAGTAACAACACAGTAACATCACAGTAACACCACAGTAACACCAGGGTAAGTAACACCACAGTAACACCACAGTAACATCACAGTAACACCACAGTAACAACACAGTAACATCACAGTAACACCACAGTAACACCACAGTAACACCACAGTAACATCACAGTAACAACACAGTAACACCACAGTAACACCAGGGTAAGTAACACCACAGTAACACCACAGTAACAACACAGTAACACCACAGTAACAACACAGTAACACCAGGGTACGTAACACCACAGTAACACCACAGTAACATCACAGTAACACCACAGTAACATCACAGTAACACCACAGTAACATCACAGTAACACCAGGGTAAGTAACACCACAGTAACATCATAGTAACACCACAGTAACAACACAGTAACATCACAGTAACACCAGGGTAAGTAACACCACAGTAACACCACAGTAACATCACAGTAACACCACAGTAACAACACAGTAACACCAGGGTAAGTAACACCACAGTAACACCACAGTAACATCACAGTAACACCACAGTAACACCACAGTAACATCACAGTAACACCACAGTAACAACACAGTAACACCACAGTAACACCACAGTAACACCACAGTAACATCACAGTAACAACACAGTAACACCACAGTAACAACACAGTAACACCACAGTAACACCACAGTAACACCACAGTAACATCACAGTAACACCACAGTAACACCACAGTAACACCACAGTAACACCACAGTAACAACACAGTAACAACACAGTAACACCACAGTAACAACAGGGTAAGTAACACCACAGTAACACCACAGTAACACCAGGGTAAGTAACACCACAGTAACACCACAGTAACACCAGGGTAAGTAACACCACAGTAACACCACAGTAACAACACAGTAACACCACAGTAACAACACAGTAACACCAGGGTACGTAACACCACAGTAACACCACAGTAACATCACAGTAACACCACAGTAACATCACAGTAACACCACAGTAACATCACAGTAACACCAGGGTAAGTAACACCACAGTAACATCATAGTAACACCACAGTAACAACACAGTAACAACACAGTAACACCACAGTAACAACACAGTAACATCACAGTAACACCACAGTAACAACACAGTAACACCAGGGTAAGTAACACCACAGTAACACCACAGTAACATCACAGTAACACCACAGTAACAACACAGTAACACCAGGGTACGTAACACCACAGTAACACCACAGTAACATCACAGTAACACCAGGGTACGTAACACCACAGTAACACCACAGTAACATCACAGTAACACCACAGTAACAACACAGTAACACCAGGGTACGTAACACCACAGTAACACCACAGTAACAACACAGTAACACCAGGGTAAGTAACACCACAGTAACACCACAGTAACATCACAGTAACACCACAGTAACAACACAGTAACACCAGGGTAAGTAACACCACAGTAACACCACAGTAACATCACAGTAACACCACAGTAACAACACAGTAACACCAGGGTAAGTAACACCACAGTAACACCACAGTAACATCACAGTAACACCACAGTAACAACACAGTAACACCAGGGTAAGTAACACCACAGTAACACCACAGTAACACCACAGTAACACCACAGTAACAACACAGTAACACCAGGGTAAGTAACACCACAGTAACAACACAGTAACACCACAGTAACACCACAGTAACACCACAGTAACACCACAGTAACACCACAGTAACAACACAGTAACACCAGGGTAAGTAACACCACAGTAACACCACAGTAACACCACAGTAACACCACAGTAACATCACAGTAACACCACAGTAACAACACAGTAACACCAGGGTAAGTAACACCACAGTAACACCAAGGTACGTAACACCACAGTAACACCACAGTAACACCACAGTAACATCACAGTAACAACACAGTAACATCAAAGTAACACCAGGGTAAGTAACACCACAGTAACACCACAGTAACATCACAGTAACACCACAGTAACAACACAGTAACACCAGGGTAAGTAACACCACAGTAACACCAAGGTACGTAACACCACAGTAACACCACAGTAACACCACAGTAACACCACATTAACACCACATTAACACTACAGTAACACCACAGTAACACCACAGTAACACCACATTAACACTACAGTAACACCACAGTAACACCACATTAACACCACATTAACACTACAGTAACACCACAGTAACACCACAGTAACACCACATTAACACTACAGTAACACCACAGTAACACCACATTAACACCACATTAACACCACAGTAACACCACATTAACACCACATTAACACTACAGTAACACCACAGTAACACCACAGTAACACCACATTAACACTACAGTAACACCACAGTAACACCACAGTAACACCACATTAACACCACATTAACACTACAGTAACACTACAGTAACACCACAGTAACACCAGGGTAACACTGTAGATTCAGTATAATAACACCACAGTAACACCACAGTAACATCACAGTAACACCACAGTAACATCAGGTTCAGTAACACCACAGTAACATCAGGTTCAGTAACACCACAGTAACACCACAGTGACACCAGGTTCAGTAATACCACGGTAACATCACAGTAACACCACAGTGACACCAGGTTCAGTAATACCACAGTAAAACCACAGTAACAGCACATTAACACCAGATTTAGTAACACCACAGTAACTGTAAAACGTGGAACAATATGTTTTTTATCGAGGACAAAATCCTGCTTTTATGATATAGCATCCACTTGATCGAAGTCATCCAGATCAGAACAGACAGGACTGAGCTGATAGATTTTTTACAGCAGGACTGAGATGATAGATTTTTTACAGTAGGTATCAGGACTTAGATGATAGTTTACAGTAGGTATCAGGACTGAGCTCGTAGATAGTTTACAGTAGGTATCAGGACTGAGCTCGTAGATAGTTTACAGTAGGTATCAGGACTGAGATGATAGTTTACAGTAGGTATCAGGACTGAGCTGATAGTTTACAGTAGAAATCAGGACTGAGCTCGTAGATAGTTTACAGTAGGTATCAGGACTGAGCTGATAGTTTACAGTAGGTATCAGGACTGAGCTAGTAGATAGTTTACAGTAGAAATCAGGACTGAGCTCGTAGATAGTTTACAGTAGAAATCAGGACTGTAGAAATCAGGACTGAGCTCGTAGATAGTTTACAGTAGAAATCAGGACTGAGCTGAGATAATTTACAGTAGAAATCAGGACTGAGCTGAGATAGTTTACAGTAGAAATCAGGACTGAGCTGAGATAGTTTAAAGTAGAAATCAGGACTGAGCTGAGATAGTTTACAGTAGAAATCAGGACTGAGCTCGTAGATAGTTTACAGTACCTATCAGGTGCTGCAGGTTATTGACCACAAAAAATGGAACGTAAAAATACATTATAATCCCGCAGTAGTCATTATATTGAACTCCCTCCCCTTGAAAACACTTGTCTTTTCCTACTACCACTGATTTTGCTGATAGCTACTTTATTGAGAGGAAATTAACTTTATATGATTGTGATGTGTTGTTGTCTCACCTGAAAATCGTAAAGTGAATGCACTAATTGTAAGGCACTCTGGATAAGACCATCTGCTAAATGTTTAAAATGTGAAGTAAATGTAAGGCTGTTCCTCCACTGTGACTTGCCTAGTTAAATAAAGGATAAATAAAACATTAAAAAAATACACTCGTAGGTCCCAATACCACAGTCACAGATTAACACTACAGTCACAGAACTCTTAAGGATCCACCCCTTTTTTCCAATTTTCACATGAAATGACATACCCAAATCTAACTGCCTGTAGCTCAGGCCCTGAAGCAAGGATATGCATATTCTTGGTACCAATTGAAAGGAAACACTTTGAATTTTGTGGAAATGTAAAAGGAATGTCAGAGAATATATCACAATAGATCTGGGAAAATATAATACAAAGAAAAAACCAACTGTTCTTTTGTATTTTCTTTGTACCGTCATCTTTGAAATGCAAGAGAAAGGCCATGATGTATTATTCCAGCCCAGGTGCAATTTAGATATTGGCCACTAGATGGCAGCAGTGTATGTGCAAAGTTTTAGACTGATCCAATTAACCATTGCATTCCTGTTAAAAATGTTGTATCAAGACTGCCCAAATGTGCCTAATTTGTTTATTAATAACTTTTTATGTTCAAAATTGTGCACTCTCCTCAAACAATAGCATGGTATTATTTCTCTGCAATAGCTTCTGTAAATTGACAGTGCAGTTAGATTAACAAGAATTTAAGCTTTCTGCCATTATCAGATATGTCTATGTCCTGGGAAATGTTCTTGTTACTTACAAACTAATGCTAATCACATTAGCCTACGTAGCTCAACCATCCCGTGGAAGGGACACTGATACCGAAGAAGCGACCACAGTCACAGATTTAATACCACAGTCACAAATTGACACCACAGTCACAGATTAACACTACAGTCACAGATTAACACTACAGTCACAGATTAACACTACAGTCTCAGATTAACACCACAGTCACAGATTAACACCACAGTCACAGATTAACACCACAGTCACAGATTAACTCCACAGTCACATATTAACACCACAGTCACAGATTAACACCACAGTCACAGATTAATACCACAGTCACAGATTAACACCACAGTCACATATTAACACCACAGTCACAGATTAACACTAGTCACATATTAACACCACAGTCACATATTAACACCACAGTCATAGATTAACACCACAGTCACAGATTAACACCAGAGTCACAGATTAACACTACAGTCACAGATTAACACCACAGTCACAGATTAACACCACAGTCATAGATTAACACCACAGTCACAGATTAACACCACAGTCACAGATTAACACTAGTCACATATTAACACCACAGTCACATATTAACACCACAGTCATAGATTAACACCACAGTCACAGATTAACACCACAGTCACAGATTAACACTACAGTCACAGATTAACACCACAGTCACAGATTAACACCACAGTCATAGATTAACACCACAGTCACAGATTAACACCAGTCACAGTTAACACTAGTCACATATTAACACCACAGTCACATATTAACACCACAGTCATAGATTAACACCACAGTCACAGATTAACACCACAGTCACAGATTAACACCACAGTCACAGATTAACACCACAGTCACAGATGAACAAACAAACAATTAGACAACAACAACATGTAGCTCCAGTCCATCCCTCCTTAACTTACTGTAGATCTGGAGGTGTCCCTTGAAGGCTGTTCCTCCCCTGGGGTTCTCTGCTTTACACTCGTAGGTCCCAGTGTCCTCCAGCTGGACATTGGGGATCTCCAGAACAGCCTGGGACTTCCTCAGACGAGCCTTCTTAGGGATGTTACCGTTCATCTTCCTCCACGTTATGGTTGGGACGGGACTTGGAGGAAGAGTGGAGAGGGTTAAAATACTACATTTTTGCATTCTGCCGACAATATTTACAGCATGCAAACTCATACATAATATATTTGTGATATACAGGACAAGGAGAGCAGAGAGTTGATTGTTGTGACATGACTAGGAAGAGAAAGTTAATTTGACAACTCCAAAATCCAATTCCAGCCAGACAAGTGGATACATTTACAACCAGAATACAGTAAAGGACTAGCGGAAGAGGAATGTGGAAAGTCAGGGGTTCAGTTCCCACGTTGTACACAGATCTATCCTGGCTACATAAACTGATACATAATATACAGTATGTGACTGTGTTTTGTGTCCATCTACACACTAAAACACCTCTAAATAATTTACTGTGCCATAATCCAGAGTGACCTTGTATCTCTGAGTCTCTCTCTGCCCAAATGACCTCTAACTGAGAATGATGTCATTGACTACATGATATATTCAGATCAGGTTACCAGCCCAACTAATCATCTTGATTTCTATGATTAGTATATGTGAGTGTGGCTGTTCATCATCAGTTTGTTGATGCTCCTCTATGCCCCTGTGATTGCTCTGCTCTCTCCGTGATAGATGGGTTGAACATGTAGCGGGATAACGTCCTACTATACTATATCAGCAAGGCTCTGTGTATGACAGCTCCATTTGACAGCTCTCAGAAAGATGGAAATGTGACACTCCTGGAAACCCCCGGTGCTCCCATCCATCACTCGGCCCAGATGAAAACGTTACATCGCGTTTTTATCACTTCCAAATTCACAAAGACATTTTAATATCGCTCAGAGTCCCAGTTGCCATGGTCTCTGTGAGTTAGATTCAGAGCACGTTCAGAGCTAACCACAGCCGTTACAGCTCAAAATCAAAATCAAAATGGGCATTAAGGGGGTGAAGGGATGTCTGAACACCATATGCATTAAGGGGGTGAAGGGATGTCTGAACACCATATGCATTAAGGTAGTGAAGGGATGTCTGAACACCATATGCATTAAGGGGGTGAAGGGATGTCTGAACACCATATGCATTAAGGGGGTGAAGGGATGTCTGAGCACCATAGGCATTAAGGGGGTGAAGGGATGTCTGAACACCATATGCATTAAGGGGGTGAAGGGATGTCTGAGCACCATATGCATTAAGGGGGTGAAGGGATGTCTGAACACCATATGCATTAAGGTAGTGAAGGGATGTCTGAACACCATAGGCATTAAGGGGGTGAAGGGATGTCTGTAACCCTTATTTTTGGCCTCCATTGTTATTATACAACTAAGGGAGGTTATTGGTAGTGTGCTTGGCGTTCAGGCTTCAAGGGAACTAAAAGGGTTAGAATTATGAAATAACAAAAACAGACACAAGGCAAAAAAATAATAATTGTAGCATGTCTATATGTGCAGTTTGGTTAATAGACAGATGACATGCTGACGTTGATAAAAACAATGAAGCAGAGAATGTTGCAACTATAAGAACTATTATAATTACAACTATTAGAACTATAAGAATTACAACTATTAGAACTATACGAATTACAACTATTAGAACTATTACAACTATTAGAACTATTACAACTATTAGAACTATTACAACTATTAGAACTATTAGAACTATTAGAACTATTAGAACTATTACAACTATTACAACTATTACAACTATTAGAACTATTAGAACTATTACAACTATTACAACTATTACAACTATTAGAACTATTAGAACTATTAGAACTATTAGAACTATTACAACTATTACAACTATTACAACTATTAGAACTATTACAACTATTACAACTATTACAACTATTAGAACTATTACAACTATTACAACTATTACAAGTATTAGAACTATAAGAATTACAACTATTAGAACTATACGAATTACAACTATTATAACTATTAGAACTATAAGAATTACAACTATTAGAACTATACGAATTACAACTATTAGAACTATTAGAACTATTACAAGTATTAGAACTATAAGAATTACAACTATTAGAACTATACGAATTACAACTATTATAACTATTAGAACTATTAGAACTATTACAAGTATTAGAACTATAAGAATTAGAACTATTACAACTATTACAACTATTACAACTATTACAATAAGAACTACTAGAACTATTACAACTATTATAACTATTAGAATTATAACTATTATAACTATTAGAATTATAACTATTATAACTATTACAACTATTACAAATATTAGCACTATTATAACTATTAGAATTAGAACTATTAGAACTATTAGAATTAGAACTATTATAACTATTAGAATTATAACTATTATAACTATTACAACTATTACAAATATTAGCACTATTATAACTATTAGAATTAGAACTATTAGAACTATTAGAATTAGAACTATTAGAAATATTAGAATTAGAACTATTAGAACTATTAGAATTAGAACTATTAGAAATATTAGAATTAGAACTATTAGAACTATTATAATTATAAGTATTACAACTATTATAACTATTACAACTATTATAACTATTACAACTATTATAACTATTACAACTATTACAACTATTAGAATTAGAACTATTACAACTATTACAACTATTACAACTATCAGAATTAGAACTATTAGAACTATTAGAACTATTAGAATTATAACTATTAGAACTATTACTATTATAACTTAATAGTTCTAATAGTTCTAATAGGTGTAATAGTTCTAATAGTTCTAATAGTTCTATTTCTAATACTTCTAATAGTTCTAATTGTAATAGTTCTAATTCTAGTAGTTCTAATAGTTATTATAGTTCTAATTCTAATAGTTCTAATAGTTCTAATTCTAATAGTTCTAATAGTTCTTATTCTAATAGTTCTAATAGTTCTAGTTCTAATAGTTATAATTCTAATAGTTATAATAGTTATAATTCTGATAGTTATAATAGTTATAATTCTAATAGTTCTAATTCTAATAGTTGTAATAGTTCTAGTTCTAATAGTTCTAATAGTTCTAATAGTTGTAATAGTTCTAGTTCTAATAGTTCTAATAGTTCTAATAGTTCTAGTTCTAATAGTTGTAATAGTTGTAATAGTTCTAATATTTCTAATAGTTCTAGTTCTAATAGTTCTAATAGTTCTAGTTCTAATAGTTGTAATAGTTCTAATAGTTCTAATAGTTCTAATAGTTCTAGTTCTAATAGTTGTAATAGTTGTAATAGTTGTAATAGTTCTAATAGTTCTAATAGTTCTAATAGTTCTAGTTCTAATAGTTGTAATAGTTCTAATAGTTCTAATAGCTGTAGTAGTATTAACAGTTCTAATAGTTCTAATAGTTCTAATAGTTCTAGTTCTAATAGTTGTAATAGTTGTAATAGTTCTAATAGCTGTAGAAGTATTAATAGTTGTAATAGTTCTAGTTCTAATAGTTCTAATAGTTCTAATAGTTGTAATAGTTGTAATAGTTCTAATAGCTGTAGTAGTATTAATAGTTGTAATAGTTGTAGTTCTAATAGTTCTAATAGTTCTAGTTCTAATAGTTCTAGTTCTAATGTTGTAATAGTTCTAATATTTCTAATAGCTGTAGTAGTATTAATAGTTGCAATAGTTGTAGTTCTAATAGTTCTAATAGTTATAGTTCTAATAGTTGTAATACTTGTAATAGTTCTAATAGTTCTAGTTCTAATAGTTGTAATAGTTCTAATAGTTCTAATAGTTGTAATAGTTCTAATAGTTGTAATAGTTCTAATAGTTATAATAGTTGTAATAGTTCTAATAGTTCTCATAGTTCTAATAGTTCTAATAGTTGTAGTAGTTGTAATGGTTGTAGTTCTATTAGTTCTAGTAGTTGTAATAGTTGTAATAGTTTTAGTTCTAAAAGTTCAACTAGTTCTAATAGTTCTAATAGTTGTTGTAGTTGTAATAGTTCTAATAGTTCTAGTTCTAATAGTTGTAATAGTTGTAATAGTTCTAATAGTTCTAATAGTTGTAATAGTTCTAGTTCTAATAGTTCTAATAGTTCTAGTTCTAATAGTTCTAATAGTTCTAGTTGTAATAGTTCTAATAGTTCTAATAGTTCTAGTTGTAATAGTTCTAATAGTTGTAATAGTTCTAATAGTTCTAATAGTTCTAGTTCTAATAGTTCCAATAGTTCTAGTTCTAATAGTTGTAATAGTTCTAGTTCTAATAGTTCCAATAGTTCTAGTTCTAATAGTTGTAATAGTTCTAGTTGTAATAGTTCTCATAGTTCTAATAGTTCTAATAGTTGTTGTAGTTCTAGTTGTAATAGTTCTAATAGTTCTCATAGTTCTAATAGTTCTAATAGTTGTAGTAGTTGTAATGGTTGTAGTTCTATTAGTTCTAGTAGTTGTAATAGTTGTAATAGTTTTAGTTCTAAAAGTTCAACTAGTTCTAATAGTTCTAATAGTTGTTGTAGTTGTAATAGTTCTAATAGTTCTAGTTCTAACAGTTCTAATAGTTGTAATAGTTGTAATAGTTCTAGTTCTAATAGTTGTAATAGTTGTAATAGTTCTAGTTCTAATAGTTCTAATAGTTCTAGTTCTAATAGTTCTAATAGTTCTAGTTCTAATAGTTCTAATAGTTCTAGTTCTAATAGTTGTAATAGTTCTAATAGTTCTAATAGTTGTAGTAGTATTAACAGTTCTAATAGTTCTAATAGTTATAATAGTTCTAGTTCTAATAGTTCTAGTTGTAATAGTTCTAATAGTTCTAATAGTTGTAATAGTTCTAATAGTTCTAATAGTTCTAATAGTTCTAATAGTTCTAGTTCTAATAGTTCTAATAGTTCTAGTTCTAATAGTTGTAATAGTTCTAATAGTTCTAATAGTTGTAGTAGTATTAACAGTTCTAATAGTTCTAATAGTTCTAATAGTTCTAGTTCTAATAGTTGTAATAGTTGTAATTCTAATAGTTGTAATAGTTCTAGTTCTAATAGTTCTAATAGTTCTAGTTCTAATAGTTGTAATAGTTCTAATAGTTCTAATAGTTGTAGTAGTATTAACAGTTCTAATAGTTCTAATAGTTGTAATAGTTCTAGTTCTAATAGTTGTAATAGTTCTAGTTGTAATAGTTCTAATAGTTCTAATAGTTGTAATAGTTCTAATAGTTCTAATAGTTCTAGTTCTAATAGTTGTAGTAGTTGTAATAGTTCTAATAGTTCTAATAGTTCTAATAGTTGTAATAGTTCTAATAGTTCTAATAGTTGTAGTTCTAATAGTTGTAATAGTTGTAATTCTAATAGTTGTAATAGTTCTAGTTCTAATAGTTCTAATAGTTCTAGTT
Source organism: Salmo salar (assembly GCF_965601325.2). Classification (NCBI taxonomy): domain Eukaryota; kingdom Metazoa; phylum Chordata; class Actinopteri; order Salmoniformes; family Salmonidae; genus Salmo; species Salmo salar. Next base: position 164,228,283 of record NC_138299.1, read on the forward strand.
CTAATAGTTGTAATAGTTCTAATAGTTCTAATAGTTGTAGTAGTATTAACAGTTCTAATAGTTCTAATAGTTCTAATAGTTCTAGTTCTAATAGTTATAATAGTTGTAATAGTTCTAGTTCTAATAGTTGTAGTAGTTGTAATAGTTCTAATAGTTCTAATAGTTCTAATAGTTGTAATAGTTCTAATAGTTCTAATAGTTGTAGTAGTATTAACAGTTCTAATAGTTCTAATAGTTCTAATAGTTCTAGTTCTAATAGTTATAATAGTTGTAATAGTTGTAGTTCTAATAGTTGTAATAGTTGTAATTCTAATAGTTGTAATAGTTCTAATAGTTCTAATAGCTGTAGTAGTATTAATAGTTGTAATAGTTCTAGTTCTAATAGTTCTAATAGTTGTAATAGTTCTAGTTCTAATAGTTCTAATAGTTCTAATAGTTCTAGTTCTAATAGTTGTAGTAGTTGTAATAGTTCTAATAGTTCTAATAGTTCTAATAGTTGTAATAGTTCTAATAGTTCTAATAGTTGTAGTTCAATTAGTTGTAATAGTTGTAATTCTAATAGTTGTAATAGTTCTAATAGTTCTAATAGCTGTAGTAGTATTAATAGTTGTAATAGTTCTAGTTCTAATAGTTCTAATAGTTGTAATAGTTCTAGTTCTAATAGTTCTAATAGTTCTAATAGTTCTAGTTCTAATAGTTGTAATAGTTGTAATAGTTCTAGTTCTAATAGTTGTAATAGTTCTAATAGTTCTAATAGTTCTAATAGTTGTAATAGTTCTAATAGTTCTAGTTGTAATAGTTCTAGTTCTAATAGTTGTAATAGTTGTAATAGTTCTAATAGCTGTAGTAGTATTAACAGTTGTAATAGTTCTAATAGTTCTAATAGTTCTAGTTCTAATAGTTGTAATAGTTGTAATAGTTCTAATAGCTGTAGAAGTATTAATAGTTGTAATAGTTCTAATAGTTGTAATAGTTCTAGTTCTAATAGTTGTAATAGTTGTAATAGTTCTAATAGTTCTAGTTCTAATAGTTGTAATAGTTGTAATAGTTCTAATAGCTGTAGTAGTATTAACAGTTGTAATAGTTCTAATAGTTCTAATAGTTCTAGTTCTAATAGTTGTAATAGTTGTAATAGTTCTAATAGCTGTAGAAGTATTAATAGTTGTAATAGTTCTAATAGTTGTAATAGTTCTAGTTCTAATAGTTGTAATAGTTATAGTTCTAATAGTTGTAATAGTTCTAGTTCTAATAGTTCTAATAGTTGTAGTAGTATTAACAGTTCTAATAGTTCTAATAGTTGTAATAGTTATAGTTCTAATAGTTGTAATAGTTGTAGTTCTAATAGTTGTAATAGTTCTAGTTCTAATAGTTCTAATAGTTCCAGTTCTAATAGTTGTAATAGTTGTAGTTCTAATAGTTGTAATAGTTCTAGTCCTAATGGTTCTAATAGTTCTAATAGTTGTAGTAGTTGTAATAGTTGTAATAGTTCTAGTTATAATAGTTATAATAGTTGTAGTAGTTGTCATAGTTGTAATAGTTGTAGTAGTTCTAGTTATAATAGTTATAATAGTTGTAGTAGTTGTCATAGTTGTAATAGTTGTAATTCTAATAGTTGCAATAGTTATAGTTCTAATAGTTGTAATTCTTATAGTTCTAATAGTTGTAATAGTTCTAATAGTTCTAATAGTTGTAATAGTTGTAATAGTTGTAATAGTTCTAATAGTTGTAATAGTTCTAATAGTTATAATAGTTGTAATAGTTCTAATAGTTCTAATAGTTGTAATAGTTGTAATAGTTCTAATAGTTCTAATAGTTGTAGTTCTAATAGTTGTAATAGTTGTAATTCTAATAGTTGTAATAGTTCTAATAGTTCTAATAGCTGTAGTAGTATTAATAGTTGTAATAGTTCTAGTTCTAATAGTTCTAATAGTTGTAATAGTTCTAGTTCTAATAGTTCTAATAGTTCTAATAGTTCTAGTTCTAATAGTTGTAGTAGTTGTAATAGTTCTAATAGTTCTAATAGTTCTAATAGTTGTAATAGTTCTAATAGTTCTAATAGTTGTAGTTCTAATAGTTGTAATAGTTGTAATTCTAATAGTTGTAATAGTTCTAATAGTTCTAATAGCTGTAGTAGTATTAATAGTTGTAATAGTTCTAGTTCTAATAGTTCTAATAGTTGTAATAGTTCTAGTTCTAATAGTTCTAATAGTTCTAATAGTTCTAGTTCTAATAGTTGTAATAGTTGTAATAGTTCTAGTTCTAATAGTTGTAATAGTTCTAATAGTTCTAATAGTTCTAATAGTTGTAATAGTTCTAATAGTTCTAGTTGTAATAGTTCTAGTTCTAATAGTTGTAATAGTTCTAATAGTTCTAATAGCTGTAGTAGTATTAACAGTTGTAATAGTTCTAATAGTTCTAATAGTTCTAGTTCTAATAGTTGTAATAGTTGTAATAGTTCTAATAGCTGTAGAAGTATTAATAGTTGTAATAGTTCTAATAGTTGTAATAGTTCTAGTTCTAATAGTTGTAATAGTTGTAATAGTTCTAATAGTTCTAGTTCTAATAGTTGTAATAGTTCTAATAGTTCTAATAGCTGTAGTAGTATTAACAGTTGTAATAGTTCTAATAGTTCTAATAGTTCTAGTTCTAATAGTTGTAATAGTTGTAATAGTTCTAATAGCTGTAGAAGTATTAATAGTTGTAATAGTTCTAATAGTTGTAATAGTTCTAGTTCTAATAGTTGTAATAGTTCTAGTTCTAATAGTTCTAATAGTTCCAGTTCTAATAGTTGTAATAGTTGTAGTTCTAATAGTTGTAATAGTTCTAGTTCTAATAGTTGTAATAGTTCTAGTTCTAATAGTTCTAATAGTTGTAATAGTTCTAATAGTTCTAATAGTTCTAGTTCTAATAGTTGTAATAGTTGTAGTTCTAATAGTTGTAATAGTTCTAGTTCTAATAGTTCTAATAGTTCCAGTTCTAATAGTTGTAATAGTTGTAGTTCTAATAGTTGTAATAGTTCTAGTCCTAATGGTTCTAATAGTTCTAATAGTTGTAGTAGTTGTAATAGTTGTAATAGTTCTAGTTATAATAGTTATAATAGTTGTAGTAGTTGTCATAGTTGTAATAGTTGTAGTAGTTCTAGTTATAATAGTTATAATAGTTGTAGTAGTTGTCATAGTTGTAATAGTTATAGTTCTAATAGTTGCAATAGTTATAGTTCTAATAGTTGTAATAGTTGTAGTTCTAATAGTTGTAATAGTTGTAGTTCTAATAGTTGTAATAGTTCTAATAGTTCTAATAGTTGTAATAGTTCTAGTTCTAATAGTTCTAATAGTTCTAATAGTTCTAATAGTTGTAATAGTTCTAGTTCTAATAGTTCTAATAGTTCTAATAGTTGTAGTTCTAATAGTTGTAATAGTTGTAATAGTTGTAGTTCTAATAGTTCTAATTGTTCTAATAGTTCTAATAGTTCTAATAGTTCTAATTGTTCTAATAGTTCTAATAGTTGTAATAGTTCTAGTTCTAATAGTTCTAATAGTTGTAGTTCTAATAGTTGTAATAGTTGTAATAGTTGTAGTTCTAATAGTTCTAACAGTTCTAATAGTTGTAATAGTTGTAATAGTTGTAGTTCTAATAGTTCTAACAGTTCTAATAGTTGTAATAGTTGTAATAGTTCTAGTTCTAATAGTTGTAGTTCTAATAGTTGTAATAGTTGTAATAGTTGTAGTTCTAATAGTTCTAACAGTTCTAATAGTTCTAATAGTTGCAATAGTTCTAGTTCTAATAGTTCTAACAGTTCTAACAGTTCTAATAGTTGTAGCAGTTGTAGTATTTTTTCATTTATTTTTATTTTTTATTTCATCTTTATTTAACCAGGTTAGGCTAGTTGAGAACAAGTCCTGATTTACAACTGCGACCTGGCCAAGATAAAGCAAAGCAGTGTGACACAGACAACAACACAGACTTACACATGGAGTAAACAATAAACAAGCCAATAACACAATAAGTCAATGACACAGTAGAAAAGAAAGTCTATATACAGTGTGTGCAAAAGGCATGAGGTAGGCAATAAATAGGCCATAGGAACGAATAATTACAATTTAGCAGATTAACACTGGAGTGATAAATGAGCATATGATGATGTGCAAGTAGAAATACTGGTGTGCAAAAGAGCAGAAAAGTAAATAAAATAACAGTATGGGATGAGGTAGGTAGATTGGGTGGGCAATTTACAGATGGACTATGTACAGCTGCAGCGATCGGTTAGCAGCTCAGGTAGCTGATGTTTAAAGTTGGTGAGGGAAATAAAAGTCTCCAACTTCAGCGATTTTTGCAATTCGTTCCAGTCACTGGCAGCAGAGAACTGGAAGGAAAGACGGCCAAATGAGGTGTTGGCTTTGGGGATGATCAGTGAGATATACCTGCTGGAGCGCGTGCTACGGGTGTTATCGTGACCAGTGTGTTGTTATCGTGACCAGTGAGATAAGGCGGAGCTTTACCTAGCATAGACTTATAGATGACCTGGAGCCAGTGGGTCTGGCGACGAATATGTAGCGAGGGCCAGCCGACTAGAGCATACAGGTCGCAGTGGTGGGTGGTATAAGGTGATTTGGTAACAAAACGGATGGCACTGTGATAGACTGCATCCAGTTTGCTGAGTAGAGTAATGGAAGCTATTTTGTAGATGACATCGCCGAAGTCGAGGATCGGTAGGATGGTCAGTTTTACGAGGGTAAGTTTGGCGGCGTGAGTGAAGGATGCTTTGTTGCGAAATAGAAAGCCGATTCTAGATTTGATTTTGGATTGGAGATGTTTGATATGAGTCTGGAAGGAGAGTTTACAGTCTAACCAGACACCTAGGTATTTATAGTTGTCCACATATTCTAGGTCGGAACTGTCCAGGGTGGTGATGCTAGTCGGGCGGGCAGGTGCGGGCAGTGAACGGTTGAAAAGCATGCGTTTGGTTTTACTAGCGTTTAAGAGCAGTTGGAGGCCACGGAAGGAGTGTTGTATGGCATTGAAGCTCGTTTGGAGGTTTGTTAGCACAGTGTCCAAGGAAGGACCTGAAGTATACAGAATGGTGTCGTCTGCGTAGAGGTGGATCAGGGAATCGCCCGCAGCAAGAGCGACATCATTGATATATACAGAGAAAAAAGTCGGTCTGAGAATTGAACCCTGTGGTACCCCCATAGAGACTGCCAGAGGTCCGGACAACATGCCCTCTGATTTGACACACTGAACTCTGTCTGCAAAGTAGTTGGTGAACCAGACGAGGCAGTCATTAGAAAAACCAAGGCTATTGAGTCTGTTGATAAGAATGTGGTGATTGACGGAGTCGAAAGCCTTGGCCAGGTCGATGAAGACGGCTGCACTGTATTGTCTCTTATCGATGGCGGTTATGATATCGTTTAGGACCTTGAGCGTAGCTGAGGTGCACCCATGACCAGCTCTGAAACCAGATTGCATAGTGGAGAAGGTATGTTGGGATTTGAAATGGTCGGTGATCTGTTTGTTAACTTGGCTTTCGAAGACTTTAGATAGGCAGGGCAGGATGGAAATAGGTCTGTAACAGTTTGGGTCTAGGGTGTCACCCCCTTTGAAGAGGGGGATGACCGAGGCAGCTTTCCAATCTTTAGGGATCTCGGACGATACGAAAGAGAGGTTGAACAGGCTGGTAATAGGGGTGCGGCGGATAGCAGTTCTAGTAGCTGTAATTGTTCTATTTATAATATTATGTTCTAATTCTAATATGATGGCATGATGACATTTAAACAATAGTCATGTATCCCACGGTCCTTCTGACAGGACACTAATGAATCCATAGAACACTAATGAACCCATAGAACATGGTCCTTCTGACAGGACACTAATGAACCCATAGAACATGGTCCTTCTGACAGGACATTAATGAACCCATAGAACACTAATGAACCCATAGAACATGGTCCTTCTGACAGGACATTAATGAATCCATAGAACATGGTCCTTCTGACAGGACATTAATGAATCCATAGAACATGGTCCTTCTGACAGGACACTAATGAACCCATAGAACATGGTCCTTCTGACAGGACACTAATGAATCCATAGAACACTAATGAACCCATAGAACACTAATGAATCCATAGAACATGGTCCTTCTGACAGGACACTAATGAACCCATAGAACATGGTCCTTCTGACAGGACACTAATGAACCCATAGAACATGGTCCTTCTGACAGGACATTAATGAACCCATAGAACACTAATGAACCCATAGAACATGGTCCTTCTGACAGGACATTAATGAACCCATAGAACATTAATGAACCCATAGGACACTAATGAACCCATAGAACATGGTCCTTCTGACAGGACATTAATGAATCCATAGAACATGGTCCTTCTGACAGGACACTAATGAATCCATAGAACATGGTCCTTCTGACAGGACACTAATGAACCCATAGAACATGGTCCTTCTGACAGGACATTAATGAACCCATAGAACACTAATGAACCCATAGAACATGGTCCTTCTGACAGGACATTAATGAACCCATAGAACACTAATGAACCCATAGAACATGGTCCTTCTGACAGGACATTAATGAACCCATAGAACATTAATGAACCCATAGGACACTAATGAACCCATAGAACATGGTCCTTCTGACAGGACACTAATGAATCCATAGAACACTAATGAATCCATAGAACATGGTCCTTCTGACAGAACACTAATGAATCCATAGAACACGGTCCTTCTGACAGGACACTAATGAATCCATAGAACATGGTCCTTCTGACAGGACATTAATGAACCCATAGAACATGGTCCTTCTGACAGGACACTAATGAACCCATAGAACACTAATGAACCCATAGAACACTAATGAACCCATAGAACACGGTCCTTCTGACAGGACACTAATGAATCCATAGAACATGGTCCTTCTGACAGGACACTAATGAACCCATAGAACATGGTCCTTCTGAAAAACATTGGTTAATTTTTACACATACAGGCCAGTGTTATTTTTCAGCCTGTAAACCTCAATCTTCAGACAGTTCCCCACACAGTGTTGTCATTGACAGATACCCCTAAGCAGACATCCAGCCTGACAACCAGCCAGCCAGCCAAACACAGCCAGCCAGCCAGCCAGCCAGCCAAACACAGCCAGCCAGCCAGCCAGCCAATAAAAAAAGCTTGGGCCTTCCACACCAAGACCATTCTGTTTTCCATCTGAACCTGCGGCCATCATTCATATTGATCGACAGGAACGAGAACTAAACAAATGTTAAGTTCACAGTATAAAGACGGGCATTTCCTAATAGACCACACTGATAAATCATTCATTTGTAGGTGTAGAGGGGTAAAGTCACCAGGATCACCACGCCAATGACAGCAATTAGCCCCAAATTAGTTAAGAGACACGGTCTGCCTCCCAAATGGCACCCTATACCCCTATGGGCCCTGGTCAAAAGTAGTGCACTACATAGGGAATAGAGTACCATTTGGGATGCAGAGGGGAGAGCAGGTCAAGGTCTACTGCAGTCTGTTTGCTGAGCTAAGTTTTAATAGAATAAAGTCGAGCAGAGGAGATGGGAGAGTAAGCATGCAGTCAGGGCAATGTCTATAGGCTTTGGTAATTACTTATTATTCTAATGTAGATCATTCATTCTAAATAATTACTAGGTCCTTCAGTGGTAGCATCAGATTAGAAGGTGTTTGCACTCTAGTTGAGAATCCGTTATGCATTATTCAACACAAATAATCATTATTAACAACATAATAAGTAGGAATGAAACAGGATTATGTTTGGATAGGAACAATTATCTTGTTACACAAAACAATCCTTTTAAGCTTTGCCTTGGGAGATCAACAAGAGAGTGTAAACATCTTTAACCAACTCTGTTGTTGGCATGATCGCCTGTCTCTGTCAGATGCTCTACAGATTCCTTCAATTACATGTTCTTTTGATATTTTTTAATTTTCAAAGTGCTGGCTGTTCTACATCCAGAATCCATTAGGGCTACATCAAGCTTTTGCAGAATGCTCATTATTATCACACACTATACAGCAGCCTAATGTTAAAACTCCACTCTACATGTCATGCTGCTTTGTAAACCAAGTAACCAGCCAGTGTAGGTTGCGTGACACTCAGCAGCATAGACAAGTGGTCCTGGTCTCTGTGATGTTGGCCTGTACCGTGCTGACAAATGTTAGTTTGTTGTTCCCTCCTGGCAGTCCATTGGTGGCTCTATCTTTCACAGCCTTAACCTTGGCTTCCACGCTATACAAAATATATTAAAAACACCCTGCAAACACTGGCTGGCATTACATTCCATTATCACAACACATGGCTCCCCAGGGCTCAGTTTCCTCTCCACTCCTGCTCCCACCAGCACTAACATGCCATCTAGCCGGCCATGATGGCTCAAACTGGTAATACAGTGGCTCAACATCCAGCCTGGAGTGAATGTTAATATAGGAAAGGCTTTTTGGCTCTTATGGACGTTTACAATAGTGAGTGGATGTGTAGCCGAGTCATAGCCTACATAAAACTGTTCTGTACATGGTCATAAAAAGTCTTATAGCCTTCATCATGTTTGTATAAGGCTCTGGATTGTAGTGTTTTGCTGTTTAGGTGTTTTGCTGTTTAAGAAACATAGCAATTAGTATCAGTAACATACGGGAATGTTTTCATCTGGAAAATGTTTTTATACAACCATTATGAAAATGTATTTAACCAAGCAAAACGCACGGAATAAGGGATTATAGTTAGTAAATCTACTGGTGGTTGTTGATAGTGTGAATGAGGGATTATAGTAAATTAATATACTGGTGGTTGTTGATAGTGTGAATAAGGGATTATAGTAAATTAATATACTGGTGGTTGTTGATAGTGTGAATAAGGGATTATAGTAAATTAATATACTGGTGGTTGTTGATAGTGTGAATAAGGGATTATAGTAAATTAATATACTGGTGGTTGTTGATAGTGTGAATAAGGGATTATAGTAAATTAATATACTGGTGGTTGTTGATAGTGTGAATAAGGGATTATAGTTAGTAAATCTACTGGTGGTTGTTGATAGTGTGAATAAGGGATTATAGTTAGTAAATCTACTGGTGGTTGTTGATAGTGTGAATGAGGGATGATGGGAAATGGATCAACTGGTGTTTCTTGCTCGAATTTTACTTAGGATTGCAATATTCCAGTAATGTTCCCAGTTATTCCCGCAATGCCTGTTGGAAGATTCCTGGATTTCCTTTCAATTCCTTCCCATTCCAGGAATCTTCCAGCTGGGATTTCTGGAAAACTGGGGAATTTTAGGAAAGTAACATGAATTTTGTAACACTAAGTTCCACCATAAAGGAGATATAAGGATGTTCAGGGGATCAAACAGCTTGGATGTTTCTGTACTTACTTCCCCAGGGCGAAACACTCCAGACTCACTGTGACTCCTTTGGCAGCCAGGACAGATTGAGGGAAATGCACCTCGATTTTAGGCTCATATTCTCCCATTATACCTGTAAATCAAAAGACGACAGAAGAGAGAAGTGATATCAAGTTTAGTGATCAGCAGGACATCAAACACCATCCATTCCTCAGCCATGTCACAGCTAGCTGCATGGCATCTCCCCTAGCTAGAAGTTACACAGACAGCGGCTGAAAAAAGACTGTCTGGGAAATGTGAGATAACAGTTGTATGTTAACCACACACACACACACACACACACACACACACACACACACACACACACACACACACACACACACACACACACACACACACACACACACACACACACACACACACACACACACACACACACACACTCTCCTTCCCTCAATTGGAATCACACCCCCTACCACCACCCAAGGCAGCACCTACTCTTCCTGGGGTTCAGCTAAATTAAGGCAGTGTGTGTGTGTAGGAGGGTTAACAGGGCTGCTTGGGTCTCGCTACTCATGCGGAACACTAAATAATACAGTTCACAAGTCTGTGGATTACTCTTCTGCTGCTAGCATCAATTACTAACACCTATTCCATTACTAACATCTTCTGCTGCTAGCATCCATTACTAACACCTAGCATCCATTACTAACACCTATTCCATTACTAACATCTTCTGCTGCTAGCATCCATTACTAACACCTATCATCCATTACTAACACCTTCTGCTGCTAGCATCCATTACTAACACCTAGCATCCATTACTGACACCTAGCATCCATTACTAACACCTATCATCCATTACTAACACCTAGCATCCATTACTAACACCTAGCATCCATTACTAACACCTATCATCCATTACTAACACCTATCATCCATTACTAACACCTAGCATCCATTACTAACACCTAGCATCCATTACTAAAACCTAGCATCCATTACTAACACCTAGCATCCATTACTAACACCTATCATCCATTACTAACACCTTCTGCTGCTAGCATCCATTACTAATACCTAGCATCCATTACTAACACCTATCATCCATTACTAACACCTTCTGCTGCTAGCATCCATTACTAACACCTAGCATCCATTACTAACACCTAGCATCCATTACTAACACCTAGCATCCATTACTAACACCTATCATTCATTACTAACACCTTCTGCTGCTAGCATCCATTACTAACACCTAGCATCCATTACTAAAACCTAGCATCCATTACTAACACCTAGCATCCATTACTAACACCTAGCATCCATTACTAAAACCTAGCATCCATTACTAACACCTAGCATCCATTACTAACACCTATTCCATTACTAACATCTTCTGCTGCTAGCATCCATTACTAACACCTAGCATCCATTACTAAAACCTAGCATCCATTACTAACACCTAGCATCCATTACTAACACCTAGCATCCATTACTAACACCTATCATCCATTAATAACACCTTCTGCTGCTAGCATCCATTACTAACACCTAGCATCCATTACTAAAACCTAGCATCCATTACTAACACCTAGCATCCATTACTAACACCTATCATCCATTACTAACACTTAGCATCCATTACTAACACTTAGCATCCATTACTAACACCTAGCATCCATTACTAACACCTATCATCCATTACTAACACCTAGCATCCATTACTAACACCTAGCATCCATTACTAAAACCTAGCATCCATTATTAACACCTAGCATCCATTACTAACACCTAGCATCCATTACTAACACCTATCATCCATTAATAACACCTTCTGCTGCTAGCATCCATTACTAACACCTAGCATCCATTACTAAAACCTAGCATCCATTACTAACACCTAGCATCCATTACTAACACCTATCATCGATTACTAACACTTAGCATCCATTACTAACACTTAGCATCCATTACTAACACCTATCATCCATTACTAACACCTATCATCCATTACTAACACCTTCTGCTGCTAGCATCCATTACTAACACCTAGCATCCATTACTAACACCTATCATCCATTACTAACACCTTCTGCTGCTAGCATCCATTACTAACACCTAGCATCCATTACTAACACCTAGCATCCATTACTAACACCTATCATCCATTACTAACACCTAGCATCCATTACTAAAACCTAGCATTCATTACTAACACCTAGCATCCATTACTAACACCTAGCATGCATTACTAACACCTAGCATCCATTACTAACACCTATCATCCATTACTAACACCTTCTGCAGCTAGCATCCATTACTAACACCTAGCATCCATTACTAACACCTATCATCCATTACTAACACCTTCTGCTGCTAGCATCCATTACTAAAACCTAGCATCCATTACTAACACCTATTCCATTACTAACATCTTCTGCTGCTAGCATCCATTACTAACACCTATCATCCATTACTAACACCTTCTGCTGCTAGCATCCATTACTAACACCTAGCATCCATTACTGACACCTAGCATCCATTAATAACACCTAGCATCCATTACTAACACCTAGCATCCATTACTAACACCTAGCATCCATTACTAACACCTATCATCCATTACTAACACCTTCTGCTGCTAGCATCCATTACTAATACCTAGCATCCATTACTAACACCTATCATCCATTACTAACACCTTCTGCTGCTAGCATCCATTACTAACACCTAGCATCCATTACTAACACCTAGCATCCATTACTAACACCTAGCATCCATTACTAACACCTATCATTCATTACTAACACCTTCTGCTGCTAGCATCCATTACTAACACCTAGCATCCATTACTAAAACCTAGCATCCATTACTAACACCTAGCATCCATTACTAACACCTAGCATCCATTACTAAAACCTAGCATCCATTACTAACGCCTAGCATCCATTACTAACACCTATCATCCATTAATAACACCTTCTGCTGCTAGCATCCATTACTAACACCTAGCATCCATTACTAAAACCTAGCATCCATTACTAACACCTAGCATCCATTACTAACACCTATCATCCATTACTAACACTTAGCATCCATTACTAACACTTAGCATCCATTACTAACACCTATCATCCATTACTAACACCTATCATCCATTACTAACACCTTCTGCTGCTAGCATCCATTACTAACACCTAGCATCCATTACTAACACCTATCATCCATTACTAACACCTTCTGCTGCTAGCATCCATTACTAACACCTAGCATCCATTACTAACACCTAGCATCCATTACTAACACCTAGCATCCATTACTAACACCTATCATCCATTACTAACACCTATCATCCATTACTAACACCTAACATCCATTACTAACACCTAGCATCCATTACTAAAACCTAGCATTCATTACTAACACCTAGCATCCATTACTAACACCTAGCATCCATTACTAACACCTAGCATCCATTACTAACACCTATCATCCATTACTAACACCTTCTGCTGCTAGCATCCATTACTAACACCTAGCATCCATTACTAACACCTATCATCCATTACTAACACCTTCTGCTGCTAGCATCCATTACTAACACCTAGCATCCATTACTAACACCTAGCATCCATTACTAACACCTAGCATCCATTACTAACACCTATCATCCATTACTAACACCTTCTGCTACTAGCATCCATTACTAACACCTAGCATCCATTACTAAAACCTAGCATCCATTACTAACACCTAGCATCCATTACTAACACCTAGCATCCATTACTAAAACCTAGCATCCATTACTAACACCTAGCATCCATTACTAACACCTATTCCATTACTAACATCTTCTGCTGCTAGCATCCATTACTAACACCTAGCATCCATTACTAAAACCTAGCATCCATTACTAACACCTAGCATCCATTACTAACACCTAGCATCCATTACTAACACCTATCATCCATTAATAACACCTTCTGCTGCTAGCATCCATTACTAACACCTAGCATCCATTACTAAAACCTAGCATCCATTACTAACACCTAGCATCCATTACTAACACCTATCATCCATTACTAACACTTAGCATCCATTACTAACACTTAGCATCCATTACTAACACCTAGCATCCATTACTAACACCTATCATCCATACTAACACCTTCTGCTGCTAGGCATCCATTACTAACACCTAGCATCCATTACTAACACCTTCTGCTGTTAGCATCCATTACTAACACCTAGCATCCATTACTAACACCTATCATCCATTACTAACACCTTCTGCTGCTAGCATGCATTACTAACACCTAGCATCCATTACTAACACCTAGCATCCATTACTAACACGTAGCATCCATTACTAACACCTAGCATCCATTACTAACACCTATTCCATTACTAACACCTAGCATCCATTACTAACACCTATTCCATTACTAACACCTATTCCATTACTAACACCTAGCATCCATTACTAACACCTAGCATCCATTACTAACACCTATCATCCATTAATAACACCTTCTGCTGCTAGCATTCATTACTAACACCTAGCATCCATTACTAACACCTAGCATGCATTACTAACACCTAGCATCCATTACTAACACCTATCATCCATTACTAACACCTTCTGCAGCTAGCATCCATTACTAACACCTAGCATCCATTACTAACACCTATCATCCATTACTAACACCTTCTGCTGCTAGCATCCATTACTAACACCTAGCATCCATTACTAACACCTATTCCATTACTAACATCTTCTGCTGCTAGCATCCATTACTAACACCTATCATCCATTACTAACACCTTCTGCTGCTAGCATCCATTACTAACACCTAGCATCCATTACTGACACCTAGCATCCATTACTAACACCTATCATCCATTACTAACACCTAGCATCCATTACTAACACCTAGCATCCATTACTAACACCTATCATTGATTACTAACACCTATCATCCATTACTAACACCTAGCATCCATTAATAACACCTAGCATCCATTACTAACACCTAGCATCCATTACTAACACCTAGCATCCATTACTAACACCTATCATCCATTACTAACACCTTCTGCTGCTAGCATCCATTACTAATACCTAGCATCCATTACTAACACCTATCATCCATTACTAACACCTTCTGCTGCTAGCATCCATTACTAACACCTAGCATCCATTACTAACACCTATTCCATTACTAACATCTTCTGCTGCTAGCATCCATTACTAACACCTATCATCCATTACTAACACCTTCTGCTGCTAGCATCCATTACTAACACCTAGCATCCATTACTGACACCTAGCATCCATTACTAACACCTATCATCCATTACTAACACCTAGCATCCATTACTAACACCTAGCATCCATTACTAACACCTATCATTGATTACTAACACCTATCATCCATTACTAACACCTAGCATCCATTAATAACACCTAGCATCCATTACTAACACCTAGCATCCATTACTAACACCTATCATCCATTACTAACACCTTCTGCTGCTAGCATCCATTACTAATACCTAGCATCCATTACTAACACCTATCATCCATTACTAACACCTTCTGCTGCTAGCATCCATTACTAACACCTAGCATCCATTACTAACACCTAGCATCCATTACTAACACCTAGCATCCATTACTAACACCTATCATTCATTACTAACACCTTCTGCTGCTAGCATCCATTACTAACACCTAGCATCCATTACTAAAACCTAGCATCCATTACTAACACCTAGCATCCATTACTAACACCTAGCATCCATTACTAAAACCTAGCATCCATTACTAACGCCTAGCATCCATTACTAACACCTATCATCCATTAATAACACCTTCTGCTGCTAGCATCCATTACTAACACCTAGCATCCATTACTAAAACCTAGCATCCATTACTAACACCTAGCATCCATTACTAACACCTATCATCCATTACTAACACTTAGCATCCATTACTAACACTTAGCATCCATTACTAACACCTATCATCCATTACTAACACCTATCATCCATTACTAACACCTTCTGCTGCTAGCATCCATTACTAACACCTAGCATCCATTACTAACACCTATCATCCATTACTAACACCTTCTGCTGCTAGCATCCATTACTAACACCTAGCATCCATTACTAACACCTAGCATCCATTACTAACACCTAGCATCCATTACTAACACCTATCATCCATTACTAACACCTAACATCCATTACTAACACCTAGCATCCATTACTAAAACCTAGCATTCATTACTAACACCTAGCATCCATTACTAACACCTAGCATCCATTACTAACACCTAGCATCCATTACTAACACCTATCATCCATTACTAACACCTTCTGCTGCTAGCATCCATTACTAACACCTAGCATCCATTACTAACACCTATCATCCATTACTAACACCTTCTGCTGCTAGCATCCATTACTAACACCTAGCATCCATTACTAACACCTAGCATCCATTACTAACACCTAGCATCCATTACTAACACCTATCATCCATTACTAACACCTTCTGCTACTAGCATCCATTACTAACACCTAGCATCCATTACTAAAACCTAGCATCCATTACTAACACCTAGCATCCATTACTAACACCTAGCATCCATTACTAAAACCTAGCATCCATTACTAACACCTAGCATCCATTACTAACACCTATTCCATTACTAACATCTTCTGCTGCTAGCATCCATTACTAACACCTAGCATCCATTACTAAAACCTAGCATCCATTACTAACACCTAGCATCCATTACTAACACCTAGCATCCATTACTAACACCTATCATCCATTAATAACACCTTCTGCTGCTAGCATCCATTACTAACACCTAGCATCCATTACTAAAACCTAGCATCCATTACTAACACCTAGCATCCATTACTAACACCTATCATCCATTACTAACACTTAGCATCCATTACTAACACTTAGCATCCATTACTAACACCTAGCATCCATTACTAACACCTATCATCCATACTAACACCTTCTGCTGCTAGGCATCCATTACTAACACCTAGCATCCATTACTAACACCTTCTGCTGTTAGCATCCATTACTAACACCTAGCAACCATTACTAACACCTATCATCCATTACTAACACCTTCTGCTGCTAGCATGCATTACTAACACCTAGCATCCATTACTAACACCTAGCATCCATTACTAACACGTAGCATCCATTACTAACAACTAGCATCCATTACTAACACCTATTCCATTACTAACACCTAGCATCCATTACTAACACCTATTCCATTACTAACACCTATTCCATTACTAACACCTAGCATCCATTACTAACACCTAGCATCCATTACTAACACCTATCATCCATTAATAACACCTTCTGCTGCTAGCATCCATTACTAACACCTAGCATCCATTACTAAAACCTAGCATCCATTACTAACACCTAGCATCCATTACTAACACCTAGCATCCATTACTAAAACCTAGCATCCATTACTAACACCTAGCATCCATTACTAACACCTAGCATCCATTACTAACACCTAGCATCCATTACTAACACCTAGCATCCATTACTAACACCTAGCATCCATTACTAACACCTATCATCCATTACTAACACCTAGCATCCATTACTAACACCTAGCATCCATTACTAACACCTAGCATCCATTACTAACACCTAGCATCCATTACTAACACCTAGCATCCATTACTAACATCTTCTGCTGCTAGCATCCATTACTAACACCTAGCATCCATTACTAACACCTAGCATCCATTAATAACACCTAGCATCCACTACTAACACCTAGCATCCATTACTAACACCTATCATCCATTACTAACACCTTCTGCTGCTAGCATCCATTACTAACACCTAGCATCCATTACTAACACCTAGCATCCATTACTAACACCTAGCATCCATTACTAACACCTAGCATCCATTACTAAAACCTAGCATCCATTACTAACACCTATCATCCATTACTAACACCTTCTGCTGCTAGCATCCATTACTAACACCTAGCATCCATTACTAACACCTAGCATCCATTACTAACACCTATCATCCATTACTAACACCTAGCATCCATTACTGACACCTAGCATCCATACTACAACCAAAATTACACATGTTGAGCCACAAAGCTTCAACATGCCTTCATCTGCAGACCCTTTCATTAGTTCATACACAGATATACAAACAGTTTAAATGATGACACTCCCCACAGATATAGCAAGTGACCATCTGTTGCACCATATTTCAGGAAGCACACACTGCCAGTACCAGACAGACACATACACACTCACTGACGGAAGGACAGACGGATGACCACATGCTGACAGACGCATGCAAGCGAGCGCGCACAGATGCACGCACACACACACCCTCACTTTTCACACACAGCCTCCCTTGTTTTCTTCGATGGAAATGAAGACAGTAAAGGACAGGGAATAGGATTATTTTGAGATGTGGGCTACTGACTGTACATGCTGAGATGTAGGGGACTGACTGACTGTACATGTTGAGATGTAGGGGACTGACTGAGTGTACATGTTGAGATAGAGGGGACTGACTGACTGTACATGTTGAGATGTAGGGGACTGACTGAGTGTACATGTTGAGATAGAGGGGACTGACTGTACATGTTGAGATAGAGGGGACTGACTGACTGTACATGTTGAGATAGAGGGGACTGACTGAGTGTACATGTTGAGATAGAGGGGACTGACTGACTGTACATGTTGAGATAGAGGGGACTGACTGACTGTACATGTTGAGATAGAGGGGACTGACTGACTGTACATGTTGAGATAGAGGGGACTGACTGACTGTACATGTTGAGATAGAGAGGACTGACTGACTGTACATGTTGAGATAGAGGGGACTGACTGTACATGTTGAGATAGAGGGGACTGACTGTACATGTTGAGATAGAGGGGACTGACTGTACATGTTGAGATAGAGGGGACTGACTGTACATGTTGAGATAGAGGGGACTGACTGTACATGTTGAGATAGAGGGGACTGACTGACTGTACATGTTGAGATAGAGGGGACTGACTGACTGTACATGTTGAGATAGAGGGGACTGACTGACTGTACATGTTGAGATAGAGGGGACTGACTGACTGTACATGTTGAGATAGAGGGGACTGACTGACTGTACATGTTGAGATAGAGGGGACTGACTGACTGTACATGTTGAGATAGAGGGGACTGACTGACTGTACATGTTGAGATAGAGGGGACTGACTGTACATGTTGAGATAGAGGGGACTGACTGTACATGTTGAGATAGAGGGGACTGACTGTACATGTTGAGATAGAGGGGACTGACTGTACATGTTGAGATAGAGGGGACTGACTGACTGTACATGTTGAGATAGAGGGGACTGACTGACTGTACATGTTGAGATAGAAGGGACTGACTGACTGTACATGTTGAGATAGAGGGGACTGACTGACTGTACATGTTGAGATAGAGGGGACTGACTGTACATGTTGAGATAGAGGGGACTGACTGTACATGTTGAGATAGAGGGGACTGACTGTACATGTTGAGATAGAGGGGACTGACTGTACATGTTGAGATAGAGGGGACTGACTATACACGCTGAGATAGAGGGGACTGACTGTTCATGCTGAGATAGAGGGGACTGACTGACTGTACATGCTGAGATAGAGGGGACTGACTGACTGTACATGTTGAGATAGAGGGGACTGACTGACTGTACATGTTGAGATAGAGGGGACTGACTGACTGTACATGTTGAGATAGAGGGGACTGACTGTACATGTTGAGATAGAGGGGACTGACTGACTGTACATGTTGAGATAGAGGGGACTGACTGACTGTACATGTTGAGATAGAGGGGACTGACTGACTGTACATGTTGAGATAGAGGGGACTGACTGACTGTACATGTTGAGATAGAGGGGACTGACTGTACATGTTGAGATAGAGGGGACTGACTGACTGTACATGTTGAGATAGAGGGGACTGACTGACTGTACATGTTGAGATAGAGGGGACTGACTGACTGTACATGTTGAGATAGAGGGGACTGACTGTACATGTTGAGATAGAGGGGACTGACTGACTGTACATGTTGAGATGTAGGGGACTGACTGAGTGTACATGTTGAGATAGAGGGGACTGACTGTACATGTTGAGATAGAGGGGACTGACTGACTGTACATGTTGAGATAGAGGGGACTGACTGACTGTACATGTTGAGATGTAGGGGACTGACTGACTGTACATGTTGAGATAGAGGGGACTGACTGTACATGTTGAGATAGAGGGGACTGACTGTACATGTTGAGATAGAGGGGACTGACTGACTGTACATGTTGAGATGTAGGGGACTGACTGAGTGTACATGTTGAGATAGAGGGGACTGACTGACTGTACATGTTGAGATAGAGGGGACTGACTGAGTGTACATGTTGAGATGGAGGGGACTGACTGACTGTACATGTTGAGATAGAGAGGACTGACTGACTGTACATGCTGAGATAGAGGGGACTGACTGTACATATTGAGATAGAGGGGACTGACTGTACATATTGCCTACAAGACATTTTACAATGCTTGTCCCAAACCCCTCTTCTATTTCAATCTCATTCCACACACTTATACAGCTGCAAAGAAGCCCTCTACATTTAATGAATGTGCAATATTTCCCCAGGTTTATTTCACAATATATTCAATATCAAAAATCAGGCAGAGCGAGAGCATTTAAATAATGGAATGCTTTCTGGGTTTTGTGTACTCTGAAAAACACAAATTGTGACACAGCCCGTGTCTCTGAAACAAACAACAACCTGCATTTACATGTGTTCTGTGGCTGACTGTTTTATATCCCAATTTATCTATTAAGCCTAAATGTATTTTTTTCTTGTTTTTGACGCTTTCCTCTTTCTGGCAAGCCGTGGCAACCAATTACATGATACAATCTGTGTGAGCCAGTCAAAGCCCCTTTAAATCCCAGTCTTGATCAAGGTAGACATTAGTATTCCTTTGGAAACCATGATATTGGAGAACATCAAAGTGGACACCTTACCAAGAAACGCTTACTGACCAAATAGCATTGTACAGTAAGACAACTAACTAGTATGGAGAGTTTCAACCACCATTAACATTTTCAACCACTATTAAATTATACAGTTTAAACATGTGACATTCAACCACTATTAATAAATTTTTTGTTAATAACAAAAAGCTTAGATTTTCCAAACAAACACAATAAATAATACACTGAACGACAATATAAACGCATGTAAAGTGTTGGTCCCATGTTTCATGAGATGAAATAAAAAATCTCAGAAATGTTCCATATGAACAAAAATGTTACGTCTATTTGGGCACACATTGTTTACATCCCTGTTCATAAGCATTTCTCCTTTGCCAAGATAATCCATCCAATCAAGAAGCTGATGAAATAGGAGGCTCATTCCACAGGTGCACTTTACGCTGGGGACAATAAAAGGCCACTCTATTAAATGTGCAGTTTTGTTACACAACACAATGCCATAGATGTCTCAAGTTTTGAGGGAGCATGTATTTGCCGTGCTGTCCACAGGAATGTCTGCCAGAGCTGTTGCCAGAGAATTAAATGTTAATTTCTTTACTATAAGTCGTTTTGGAGAATTTGGCAGTACAACCAACTGGCCTCAGAACCGCAGACCACGTGCAACCATGCCTGCCCAGGACCTCCACATCTGGCTTCTTCACCTGCAAGATCGTGTGAGACCAGCCATCCCGAAGGCTGATGAAACTGTGGGTTTGCACAAAAGCAGAATTTCTGCACAAACTGTCAGAAACCATCTAAGGGAAGCTGATCTGTGTGCTCGTGTCCTCACAAGGGTCTTGACCTGACTGTAGTTTGGCAACGTAACCGACTTCAGCGGGAAAAAGCTCACCTTCGATGGCCACTGTAAAGCTAGAAAAGTGTGCTCTCCATGGATGAATCCCCGTTTCAACTGTACCTGACAGATGGAAGACAGCGTGTACGGCGTCGTGTGGCCAAGGGATTTGCTGATGTCAACGTTGTGAACAGACTGCCCCATGGTGGAGGTGGGATTATGGTATGGGCCCCATGGTGGAGGTGGGGTTATGGTATGGGCCCCATGGTGGAGGTGGGGTTATGGTATGGGCCCCATGGTGGAGGTGGGGTTATGGTGGAGGTGGGGTTATGGTATGGGCCCCATGGTGGAGGTGGGGTTATGGTATGGGCCCCATGGTGGAGGTGGGGTTATGGTATGGGCCCCATGGTGGAGGTGGGGTTATGGTATGGGCCCCATGGTGGAGGTGGGGTTATGGTATGGGCCCCATGGTGGAGGTGGGGTTGTGGTATGGGCCCCATGGTGGAGGTGGGGTTGTGGTATGGGCCCCATGGTGGTGGTGGGGTTATGGTATGGGCCCCATGGTGGAGGTGGGGTTATGGTATGGGCCTCATGGTGGAGGTGGGGTTATGGTATGGCCCCATGGTGGAGGTGGGGTTATGGTATGGGCCCCATGGTGGAGGTGGGGTTATGGTATGGGCCCCATGGTGGAGGTGGGGTTGTGGTATGGGCCCCATGGTGGAGGTGGGGTTGTGGTATGGGCCCCATGGTGGTGGTGGGGTTATGGTATGGGCCCCATGGTGGTGGTGGGGTTATGGTATGGGCCCCATGGTGGAGGTGGGGTTATGGTATGGGCCCCATGGTGGAGGTGGGGTGGTGGTATGGGCCCCATGGTGGAGGTGGGGTTGTGGTATGGGCCCCATGGTGGTGGTGGGGTTATGGTATGGGTCCCATGGTGGAGGTGGGGTTATGGTATGGGCCTCATGGTGGTGGTGGGGTTATGGTATGGGTCCCATGGTGGAGGTGGGGTTATGGTATGGGCCCCATGGTGGTGGTGGGGTTATGGTATGGGCCCCATGGTGGCGGTGAGGTTATGGTATGGGGCAGGCATAAGCTACGGACAACGAACACAATTGTATTTTATCGATGGCAGTTTGAATGCACAGAGAAACCGTGACGAGATCCTGATGCCCCATTGTCGTGGCATTCATCCGGAGGAGAGGCATTCATCCGTAATATACTTGGAAGCGGTGGATGGTGTGAACGCCTCCCGAGTCAGACTAGAAGTCCACTCTGAATACCTCTCCTCCGCCAGCAGCGTCTTGGATCAGCCTCTGGGATAAGTTAAATTGCCCTGGGGGGTACGAACAAAGGATCCAATTCGGGAAAGTCATATTTCATGGTTGTAATACTGGTGAGTTCCACCACTCTGATATCTAAAAGTTATTTCCGGCTGTATGTATTAACACCCCAAAGAATTCTGAGCTAATAATGTAAGAAAAAAAAGAAAACATTGCAAAGTTGCTTAAATCAAATCAAATAATTGTATTTGTCTCATGCGTCGAACGCAACACTTTACAGTGAAATGATTCTAGGAGCTAGAAGGAGAGCTGTCATGTCTGTCGGTGCCATCTTGGAACAGTGGCTCAGAACAGGGCAGCAAGGCTGGCCCTTACATGTACACGGAGAGCTAACATTAATAATATGCATGTCAATCTCTCCTGGCTCAAAGTGGAAGAGAGATTGACTTCATCACTACTTGTTTTTGTAAGAAGTGTTGACATGCTGAATGCATCGAGGTGTCTGTTTGAACTACTAGCACACAGCTCAGACACCCATTCATACCCCACAAGACATGCCGAATACAACACCTTACACTCACCTTCATGTAACACACTACAAGTAATATTCATAACAAAGCATGCTCATAACATACTGGCTTACAGCTGGTCTGATTACAGTAACATCCAACTATATTCAATAAGAACCAGTGTCTGTGTAGTGTGTCTGCCTTATCATGTGTATGTATCTGTCTTATCATGTGTAGTGTGTCTGCCTTATCATGTGTATGTATCTGTCTTATCATGTGTAGTGTGTCTGCCTTATCATGTGTATGTATCTGTCTTATCATGTGTATGTGTCTGTCTTATCATGTGTATGTGTCTGTCTTATCATGTGTATGTGTCTGTCTTATCATGTGTAGTGTGTCTGCCTTATCATGTGTAGTGTGTCTGCCTTATCATGTGTAGTGTGTCTGCCTTATCATGTGTAGTGTGTCTGTCTTATCATGTGTAGTGTGTCTGTCTTATCATGTGTATGTGTCTGTCTTATCATGTGTAGTGTGTCTGTCTTATCATGTGTAGTGTGTCTGCCTTATCATGTGTAGTGTGTCTGCCTTATCATGTGTAGTGTGTCTGTCTTATCATGTGTAGTGTGTCTGTCTCTTCACAGTTCCCAAGTCCGGAACAGATTATGGGAGGCGCACAGTACTACATAGAGCCATGACTACATGGAACTCTATTCCACATCAGGTAATCAGATTTAAAAAACATAAAATACACCTTATGGACACACGTACACATGATAAGACAGACACATACACATGATAAGGCAGACACACTACACATGATAAGGCAGACACACTACACATGATAAGGCAGACACACTACACATGATAAGACAGACACACTACACATGATAAGACAGACACACTACACATGATAAGACAGACACACTACACATGATAAGACAGACACACTACACATGATAAGGCAGACACACTACACATGATAAGACAGACACACTACACATGATAAGACAGACACACTACACATGGATGTTGTATTGTAAATATGTGATAGTGGCCTGATGGAAAACACTACATTTTTTGGGGGTAAAGTGTTATGAAATGTAATGTAATATTTGAAACTGTATATAACTGCCTTAATGTTGCTAATGGGGATCCTTAATAAATACAAATACCTTAATTAAAGAAAAAAGCAAAAAACAAAGACCAATCCCTCTTTAGCATCATATTTAGAAGAAAACTAAACAGATCCAATGAGTTGAAGTGATCTATAACAGCGCTTTGGTCCGCAAAGCTTTATGCTAGAAACAAGCTGTCAAATACCCGGGAAAAATGTGACTCCGATGCATATGGGGATATCATTGTTTCGTTTCTTTGACATTCAGAAGCTGAGCTTCAACCTTCTATAGCCGAGGAGACAAAAAAATATATACTTTGCTTGTGAAGTAATTCTGTCACTATCAATTCATTACGCTATTCACCTTCTGTACAAGAGAAGATGTTTAAATCGAAACAGCTTTTAGGGAAACACTTGTGACCTTCTCTCATTGTGTTAAGCCACGGAAGAAGAGCAGCCAGCAGTTAAAGCTTACATTTTTCTGCCAAGGTAGGTCTACTCTGTCTGGGGTGGATAGGTAGAGCTACTCTGTCTGGGGTGGATAGGTAGGCCTACTCTGGGGTGGAAAGGTAGGTCTACTCTGTCTGGGGTGGATAGGTAGAGCTACTCTGTCTGGGGTGGATAGGTAGGCCTACTCTGGGGTGGAAAGGTAGGTCTACTCTGTCTGGGGTGGATAGGTAGAGCTACTCTGTCTGGGGTGGATAGGTAGGCCTACTCTGGGGTGGAAAGGTAGGTCTACTCTGTCTGGGGTGGATAGGTAGAGCTACTCTGGGGTGGAAAGGTAGGTCTACTCTGTCTGGGGTGGATAGGTAGGCCTACTCTGTCTGGGGTGGATAGGTAGGTCTACTCTGTCTGGGGTGGAAAGGTAGGTCTACTCTGTCTGGGGTGGAAAGGTAGGTCTACTCTGTCTGGGGTGGAAAGGTAGGTCTACTCTGTCTGGGGTGGAAAGGTAGGTCTACTCTGGGGTGGAAAGGTAGGTCTACTCTGTCTGGGGTGGAAAGGTAGGTCTACTCTGGGGTGGAAAGGTAGGTCTACTCTGTCTGGGGTGGAAAGGTAGGTCTACTCTGGGGTGGAAAGGTAGGTCTACTCTGTCTGGGGTGGAAAGGTAGGTCTACTCTGTCTGGGGTGGAAAGGTAGGTCTACTCTGTCTGGGGTGGAAAGGTAGGCCTACTCTGTCTGGGGTGGAAAGGTAGGCCTACTCTGTCTGGGTGGAAAGGTAGGCCTACTCTGTCTGGGGTGGATAGGTAGGCCTACTCTGTCTGGGGTGGAAAGGTAGACCTACTCTGTCTGGGGTGGAAAGGTAGGCCTACTCTGTCTGGGGTGGAAAGGTAGACCTACTCTGTCTGGGGTGGAAAGGTAGGCCCTACTCTGTCTGGGGTGGAAAGGTAGGCCCTACTCTGTCTGGGGTGGAAAGGTAGGTCTACTCTGGGGTGGAAAGGTAGGTCTACTCTGTCTGGGGTGGAAAGGTAGGCCTACTCTGTCTGGGGTGGAAAGGTAGGCCTACTCTGTCTGGGGTGGAAAGGTAGGCCTACTCTGTCTGGGTGGAAAGGTAGGCCTACTCTGTCTGGGTGGAAAGGTAGACCTACTCTGTCTGGGTGGAAAGGTAGACCTACTCTGTCTGGGGTGGAAAGGTAGACCTACTCTGTCTGGGGTGGAAAGGTAGACATACTCTGTCTGGGGTGGAAAGGTAGGCCCTACTCTGTCTGGGGTGGAAAGGTAGGCCCTACTCTGTCTGGGGTGGAAAGGTAGACCTACTCTGTCTGGGGTGGAAAGGTAGGCCTACTCTGTCTGGGGTGGAAAGGTAGACCTACTCTGTCTGGGGTGGAAAGGTAGACCTACTCTGTCTGGGGTGGAAAGGTAGACCTACTCTGTCTGGGGTGGAAAGGTAGACCTACTCTGTCTGGGGTGGAAAGGTAGACCTAATCTGTCTGGGGTGGAAAGGTAGGTCTACTCTGGGGTGGAAAGGTAGGTCTACTCTGTCTGGGGTGGAAAGGTAGGTCTACTCTGTCTGGGGTGGAAAGGTAGACCTACTCTGTCTGGGGTGGAAAGGTAGACCTACTCTGTCTGGGGTGGAAAGGTAGACCTACTCTGTCTGGGGTGGAAAGGTAGACCTACTCTGTCTGGGGTGGAAAGGTAGACCTACTCTGTCTGGGGTGGAAAGGTAGACCTACTCTGTCTGGGGTGGAAAGGTAGGTCTACTCTGTCTGGGGTGGAAAGGTAGACCTACTCTGTCTGGGGTGGAAAGGTAGGCCTACTCTGTCTGGGGTGGAAAGGTAGGCCTACTCTGTCTGGGGTGGAAAGGTAGGCCCTACTCTGTCTGGGGTGGAAAGGTAGGTCTACTCTGGGGTGGAAAGGTAGGCCTACTCTGTCTGGGGTGGAAAGGTAGGCCCTACTCTGTCTGGGGTGGAAAGGTAGACCTACTCTGTCTGGGGTGGAAAGGTAGGCCCTACTCTGTCTGGGGTGGAAAGGTAGGCCCTACTCTGTCTGGGGTGGAAAGGTAGGTCTACTCTGTCTGGGGTGGAAAGGTAGGTCTACTCTGTCTGGGGTGGAAAGGTAGGTCTACTCTGTCTGGGGTGGAAAGGTAGGCCTACTCTGTCTGGGGTGGAAAAGTAGGCCCTACTCTCTCTGGGGTGGAAAGGTAGGCCCTACTCTCTCTGGGGTGGAAAGGTAGACCTACTCTGTCTGGGGTGGAAAGGTAGGCCTACTCTGTCTGGGGTGGAAAGGTAGACCTACTCTGTCTGGGGTGGAAAGGTAGGCCTACTCTGTCTGGGGTGGAAAGGTAGGCCCTACTCTGTCTGGGGTGGAAAGGTAGACCTACTCTGTCTGGGGTGGAAAGGTAGGTCTACTCTGTCTGGGGTGGAAAGGTAGGCCTACTCTGTCTGGGGTGGAAAGGTAGGCCCTACTCTGTCTGGGGTGGAAAGGTAGGCCCTACTCTGTCTGGGGTGGAAAGGTAGGCCCTACTCTGTCTGGGGTGGAAAGGTAGGCCCTACTCTGTCTGGGGTGGAAAGGTAGGCCTACTCTGTCTGGGGTGGATAGGTAGGTCTACTCTGTCTGGGGTGGAAAGGTAGGTCTACTCTGTCTGGGGTGGAAAGGTAGGTCTACTCTGTCTGGGGTGGAAAGGTAGGTCTACTCTGTCTGGGGTGGAAAGGTAGGTCTACTCTGGGGTGGAAAGGTAGGTCTACTCTGTCTGGGGTGGAAAGGTAGGTCTACTCTGGGGTGGAAAGGTAGGTCTACTCTGTCTGGGGTGGAAAGGTAGGTCTACTCTGGGGTGGAAAGGTAGGTCTACTCTGTCTGGGGTGGAAAGGTAGGTCTACTCTGTCTGGGGTGGAAAGGTAGGTCTACTCTGTCTGGGGTGGAAAGGTAGGCCTACTCTGTCTGGGGTGGAAAGGTAGGCCTACTCTGTCTGGGTGGAAAGGTAGGCCTACTCTGTCTGGGGTGGATAGGTAGGCCTACTCTGTCTGGGGTGGAAAGGTAGACCTACTCTGTCTGGGGTGGAAAGGTAGGCCTACTCTGTCTGGGGTGGAAAGGTAGACCTACTCTGTCTGGGGTGGAAAGGTAGGCCCTACTCTGTCTGGGGTGGAAAGGTAGGCCCTACTCTGTCTGGGGTGGAAAGGTAGGTCTACTCTGGGGTGGAAAGGTAGGTCTACTCTGTCTGGGGTGGAAAGGTAGGCCTACTCTGTCTGGGGTGGAAAGGTAGGCCTACTCTGTCTGGGGTGGAAAGGTAGGCCTACTCTGTCTGGGTGGAAAGGTAGGCCTACTCTGTCTGGGTGGAAAGGTAGACCTACTCTGTCTGGGTGGAAAGGTAGACCTACTCTGTCTGGGGTGGAAAGGTAGACCTACTCTGTCTGGGGTGGAAAGGTAGACCTACTCTGTCTGGGGTGGAAAGGTAGGCCCTACTCTGTCTGGGGTGGAAAGGTAGGCCCTACTCTGTCTGGGGTGGAAAGGTAGACCTACTCTGTCTGGGGTGGAAAGGTAGGCCTACTCTGTCTGGGGTGGAAAGGTAGACCTACTCTGTCTGGGGTGGAAAGGTAGACCTACTCTGTCTGGGGTGGAAAGGTAGACCTACTCTGTCTGGGGTGGAAAGGTAGACCTACTCTGTCTGGGGTGGAAAGGTAGACCTACTCTGTCTGGGGTGGAAAGGTAGGTCTACTCTGGGGTGGAAAGGTAGGTCTACTCTGTCTGGGGTGGAAAGGTAGGTCTACTCTGTCTGGGGTGGAAAGGTAGACCTACTCTGTCTGGGGTGGAAAGGTAGACCTACTCTGTCTGGGGTGGAAAGGTAGACCTACTCTGTCTGGGGTGGAAAGGTAGACCTACTCTGTCTGGGGTGGAAAGGTAGACCTACTCTGTCTGGGGTGGAAAGGTAGACCTACTCTGTCTGGGGTGGAAAGGTAGGTCTACTCTGTCTGGGGTGGAAAGGTAGACCTACTCTGTCTGGGGTGGAAAGGTAGGCCTACTCTGTCTGGGGTGGAAAGGTAGGCCTACTCTGTCTGGGGTGGAAAGGTAGGCCCTACTCTGTCTGGGGTGGAAAGGTAGGTCTACTCTGGGGTGGAAAGGTAGGCCTACTCTGTCTGGGGTGGAAAGGTAGGCCCTACTCTGTCTGGGGTGGAAAGGTAGACCTACTCTGTCTGGGGTGGAAAGGTAGGCCCTACTCTGTCTGGGGTGGAAAGGTAGGCCCTACTCTGTCTGGGGTGGAAAGGTAGGTCTACTCTGTCTGGGGTGGAAAGGTAGGTCTACTCTGTCTGGGGTGGAAAGGTAGGTCTACTCTGTCTGGGGTGGAAAGGTAGGCCCTACTCTCTCTGGGGTGGAAAGGTAGGCCCTACTCTCTCTGGGGTGGAAAGGTAGACCTACTCTGTCTGGGGTGGAAAGGTAGGCCTACTCTGTCTGGGGTGGAAAGGTAGACCTACTCTGTCTGGGGTGGAAAGGTAGGCCTACTCTGTCTGGGGTGGAAAGGTAGGCCCTACTCTGTCTGGGGTGGAAAGGTAGACCTACTCTGTCTGGGGTGGAAAGGTAGGTCTACTCTGTCTGGGGTGGAAAGGTAGGCCTACTCTGTCTGGGGTGGAAAGGTAGGCCCTACTCTGTCTGGGGTGGAAAGGTAGGCCCTACTCTGTCTGGGGTGGAAAGGTAGGCCCTACTCTGTCTGGGGTGGAAAGGTAGGCCCTACTCTGTCTGGGGTGGAAAGGTAGGCCTACTCTGTCTGGGGTGGAAAGGTAGGCCCTACTCTGTCTGGGGTGGAAAGGTAGACCTACTCTGTCTGGGGTGGAAAGGTAGGCCTACTCTGGGGTGGATAGGTAGACCTACTCTGTCTGGGTGGAAAGGTAGGCCCTACTCTGGGGTGGAAAGGTAGACCTACTCTGGGGTGGAAAGGTAGGCCTACTCTGGGGTGGAAAGGTAGGCCTACTCTGGGGTGGAAAGGTAGGCCTACTCTGTCTGGGGTGGATAGGTAGGCCTACTCTGGGGTGGAAAGGTAGGCCTACTCTGTCTGGGGTGGATAGGTAGGCCTACTCTGTCTGGGGTGGAAAGGTAGGTCTACTCTGTCTGGGGTGGATAGGTAGACCCTACTCTGGGGTGGAAAGGTAGACCTACTCTGGGGTGGAAAGGTAGGCCTACTCTGGGGTGGAAAGGTAGGCCTACTCTGTCTGGGGTGGAAAGGTAAGCCTACTCTGTCTGGGGTGGAAAGGTAGGCCTACTCTGGGGTGGAAAGGTAGGCCTACTCTGTCTGGGGTGGAAAGGTAGGCCTACTCTGTCTGGGGTGGAAAGGTAGGCCTACTCTGTCTGGGGTGGATAGGTAGACCTACTCTGGGGTGGAAAGGTAAAACTAACTTTTTAAAGTACCATGCTCAGATTCCTAATGACGTCTCAGATTTAATTATTTGCAAACAGGGAATGTTTCATTGCAAACAAGACAGACTGATTTGGCATTGAAGAAATGTGATAAGATGAACACATAGGTCTATATTTCTGTCCATTCTTAGCCTGTTAATTTGGTAATTGTGTGGCATTAAAAAAAGATTCTGCTAATATGTAGAATTACGTTGAATCGGCCAGGTCACCTGTGATACAAGTCAATATTCGACGTACAGACAAACAAAGAGGTGTAATGGGTTCACATTCAAAAATATGTTGCTTAAAGCTTATTTCATTACTCAATGTTTTAAAATTTTACTGCATCAGGGATCGCGTACACAGACGTTTCGGTATTCGACGTCCATCCATGTCTGAGGATGTCGGGAGAGGATGTAGACACCGGCCACTAGGGGCAACAGTGAGCTCTGTTACCTTCAAGTAGGTTTCGGTTTTGCCCGGGCGTTGTGGACGAGGATGGTGGATGGGCGTTAGCATCTACCTCTGGTGCCAATGTTTGAATCCACAGATTTTTGTTTTAAGCCTATCCCAAACCTTAACCCTTACCTTAACCATTCAGTGTTAATGCCTAATCTTAAGTTTTCAGAGTTAATGCCTAAATGTTACCCTAACCTTGCAACAACTTCGAAATTTGACATTTGAGAAACATGGATGAAGGTTTAATTCTGATGTGAGACTGAGACCTAGTTGCATAGATTTGGAAGACATTTTTATGAAAGGCAATTTTTTCTCAGACCTGCAAATACGACGATAGATTCATGCAATGCTTTTACTATAAAGGAAATCTTTCCACCCCTGTTCTTGTCCACATTGGTCTGCGAACCCACAATATTCTGGCCCGCAGCCCTGTGTGCTAATCAAAATTCTTGCTTTGCCATGTAACGCTTAGAGGATGAAGAACAGTTTCTAAAACAGTCTCAGAAAACTGTTTCTAAAACTCCAAGAAGTGAACTAAAATGGTAGACATGTTCCCTGCAATCCACTTTGTTTTCATGATTATTTTATATATAGGGGATGGTCACTTGGATTTTTTCTAGCATTCAGGGAGGGTTTCGGTAGAATATATTTAGCTGAAGTGAGGGCCATCCATTTCGGTAGAATATATTTAGCTGAAGTGAGGGCCATCCATTTCGGTAGAATATATTTAGCTAAAGTGAGGGCCATTTCAGTAGAATATATTTAGCTGAAGTGAGGGAAATTTCAGTAGAATATATTTATCTGAAGTGAGGGCCATTTTGGTAGAATACATTTAGCTGAAGTGAGGGCCATTTTGGTAGAATACATTTAGCTGAAGTGAGGGCCATCCATTTCGGTAGAATATATTTAGCTGAAGTGAGGGAAATTTCAGTAGAATATATTTATCTGAAGTGAGGACCATCCATTTCAGTAGAATATAGTTAGCTAAAGTGAGGACCATCCATTTCAGTAGAATATATTTAGCTGAAGTGAGGGCCATCCATTTCGGTAGAATATATTTAGCTGAAGTGAGGGAAATTTCAGTAGAATATATTTATCTGAAGTGAGGGCCATTTCAGTAGAATATAGTTAGCTAAAGTGAGGGCCATCCATTTCAGTAGAATATAGTTAGCTAAAGTGAGGGCCATCCATTTCAGTAGAATATGTTTAGCTGAAGTGAGGGCCATTTCAGTAGAATATATTTAGCTGAAGTGAGGGCCATCCATTTCAGTAGAATATATTTAGCTAAAGTGAGGGCCATTTCAGTAAAATATATTTAGCTGAAGTGAGGACCATCCATTTCGGTAGAATATATTTAGCTAAAGTGAGGGCCATCCATTTCGGTAGAATATATTTAGCTAAAGTGAGGGCCATCCATTTCGGTAGAATATATTTAGCTAAAGTGAGGGAAATTTCAGTAGAATATATTTATCTGAAGTGAGGGCTACTAAAATTTTCCTCACTGAAATTTACCTCACTTTAGCTAAATATATTCTACCGAAATGGATGGCCCAGACTTTAGCTAAATATATTCTACCGAAATGGATGGCCCAGACTTTAGCTAAATATATTATACCGAAATGGATGGCCCTCACTTCAGATAAATATATTCTACTGAAATGTCCCTCACTTCAGCTAAATATATTCTACCGAAATGGATGGCCCTCACTTTAGCTAAATATATTCTACCGAAATGGATGGAATATATTTATCTGAAGTGAGGGCCATCCATTTCGGTAGAATATATTTGGCTAAAGTGAGGGCCATTTCAGTAGAATATGTTTAGCTGAAGTGAGGGCCATTTCAGTAGAATATATTTATCTGAAGTGAGGGCCATTTCGGTAGAATATATTTAGCTGAAGTGAGGGCCATTTCAGTAGAATATGTTTAGCTGAAGTGAGGGCCATTTCAGTAGAATATGTTTAGCTGAAGTGAGGGCCATTTCAGTAGAATATATTGAGGGCAGAGAGGTCAGATTATCTCCTTGTAACCCTTTTATCTTTTTGAAATGCAACCCACTAGAAGCACAGACTGGAGTATAGATTGTAATCAAAACAGTATCATAATGGATGAGCCATTTATATTAAACAGTGCCTTGCGTAAGTTCCCAACCCCTTGGTATCTGCACTACATTATCTGCAACACTTTTCCAACTCCAATGTCTCCTAACAAATGAATCTCCCAGTAGGAGCTGTGTGCTCCCACTCTGACACTCTGTCCCTAACATAGGAACTCATTAATCCTGTCTGTCTGTCTAACTGGCCGTCTCCTCCATTCTCCTCATTTCCTCCTGTTGCGTTGTGAAGGGAAGATCCATGACTTTACCGCAGGGGTGTAACAGAGCCCAGATGCAGTGAGGCAGGTTTGATTAAGAGTGTTAGAACCAGGGCAGGACAGAGGTGAGGCAACACACAGATCCAGCTTGAGCTTCTAAACCTCCAAGGTAATTACCATCCACTTGCACTGGGGCATAGATGCCAGCATCTCATTGGTCAGGGGCATAGATTGCACGCTTCAATTGGTCAGACTCCAGCAGCTGTGGGCAGACACAGCTTGCAGGCCCCGAGGGTTTCAGAGTAAGGTGTGCCAATGTCATTTTCAGCCTTTTAGACACAGATTCTCAGTACATAAGACCGAGGCTGAATAAGTGGGAGGCTTACTAAAAACTGTGCCTGCCAAGAAAATGTTTGGTGTAATGGGCTGTACAGCCTTGTATAAGACACATTTATGTTCCCGGATGAGAGACGCTACCCTTAGTACACACACTACCCCGAGCCCACCCTGGACTCAACTACCCCTCCTCAAGAACCTCATCACACCATGATATGATATCTAAACAGGCCTGCCAGCCTGTTTACGGGAGCAGGTCCCCTTCTCATTTTCCATCTTTGTAAATCAGAGGAACAATCCAATTTACTATGGTAACGAGTTTAGAATTCTGTACATCTCTAAGGAGCATTTCAAAACAACAAGATTATGCAAATCCAGCCAGAAAGAGAGAGGAGCTGTAGCTGGAAGGGACGTTGTATCTCATAAATACATCCTGCCACCATCAACCACTTCCGCCAACCGCTACCTGCTTTCCGGGCATGAAAGTCCTTTTCATCAAAATGCATTGGGAACCTGGGAACACATTCTCAATGGTCCTCTGAAACCCTGACAATGACGAGCACCTGTGATGTGCTAGGTCCTCTGTGCAGTCAGACGTATTAAAACCCTGAGATGGGAGAGGGAGAGTGAGAGACACCTAAATCGAAGACCTCGCCTCTCTCCAGGATCAGCGTCCCAGCCTAGACCTCTGAGAGGCTTTCATAAAAGACCTAGCATCCCATTCACCACTGACGACCATTGATTCAGTTTATTTTATGCTTCTTTGTTACTTTGCTACTATGGCCTATTTATCGCCATACCTCCTCATGCCATTTGCACACAATGTATATAGACTTTCTTTTTTTTTCTATTGTGTACGTTTGTTTATTCCATGTGTAACTCTGTGTTGTTGTTTCTGTCGCACTGCTTTGCTTTATCTTGGCCAGGTCACAGTTGTAAATGAGAACTTGTTCTCAACTAGCATACCTGGTTAAATAAAGGTGAAATAAAAAATAAATAAAATGCAGGAGAGATGATTTCCCTGATGTCCGGTTTCATCAAAGCATGTGTGTGTGTGTGTGTGTGTGTGTGTGTATGTGTGTGTGTGTGTGTGTGTGTGTGTGTGCAGAAAGCAGTCTACTACACTAATGATACAGCTTCCCTGAGTATCTATGTAGAGTTTCGATATTGTTCCTGACACTATCCCTCTCTCTCTACGGCATGCAGAGCTGCAGCCCTCAGCAAAACAAGAGGAACATCCCCACATCCTTTCATGTGAATATCTGATTTCATGTTTATATACACATACTACAGGAAGTGAAATATTAGATCATTTGCAGGTGGTGTACCTGAGTGCTCATGCATTACAGATCTAAATATGCCATTAGGTCTCCACCTGGGAATCATAATGACAGTAAATCTGCCATTAGGTTTCCACCTGGGAATCATAATGACAGTACATCTGCCATTAGGTTTCCACCTGGGAATCATAATGACAGTAAATATGACATTAGGTTTCCACCTGGGAATCATAATGACAGGCAGAGAGAAGACCTACTCTTTCATTGAGAGGAGGAAGTCAATGTTGACATGAATGAAACAGTTTAGAGGTGAAAGAAATCAAACTGAAATCTTTCCGTTTCAAAGCTTTCCCTAGGGTCCAGCATTAAATCACACTTGGTTTATATAAGGGCATGATAAAGGTTACAGTCTAACAACAATATTGATCCATACACTGCACTCACACAAACACATGGTTCATGTTCTGGAAATGTCAGGGCTGAGAAGTGTGCAGTGTGTGAAACCAAACACCTGGTAGTGTCACTTCAACCTGGGTAACGTTAACGAGTTGTCTGGGGCTGATGGGAGGAAGGTGTCTGTCTCAAGCTGTAGTCCATAGGGCTGATGGGAGGAATGTGTCAAAGCTGTAGTCTATAGGGCTGATGGGAGGAATGTGTCTGTCTAAAGCTGTAGTCCATAGGGCTGATGGGAGGAATGTGTCAAAGCTGTAGTCCATAGGGCTGATGGGAGGAAGGTGTCTGTCTAAAGCTGTAGTCCATAGGGCTGATGGGAGGAAGGTGTCTGTCTCAAGCTGTAGTCTATAGGGCTGATGGGAGGAAGGTGTCTGTCTAAAGCTGTAGTCCATAGGGCTGATGGGAGGAAGGTGTCTGTCTCAAGCTGTAGTCTATAGGGCTGATGGGAGGAATGTGTCTGTCTAAAGCTGTAGTCCATAGGGCTGATGGGAGGAATGTGTCTGTCTAAAGCTGTAGTCTATAGGGCTGATGGAATGTGTCTGTCTAAAGCTGTAGTCCATAGGGCTGATGGGAGGAATGTGTCTGTCTCAAGCTGTAGTCCATAGGGCTGATGGGAGGAAGGTGTCTGTCTAAAGCTGTAGTCCATAGGGCTGATGGGAGGAAGGTGTCTGTCTAAAGCTGTAGTCCATAGGGCTGATGGGAGGAAGGTGTCTGTCTAAAGCTGTAGTCTAAAGGGCTGATGGGAGGAATGTGTCTGTCTAAAGCTGTAGTCCATAGGGCTGATGGGAGGAATGTGTCTGTCTCAAGCTGTAGTCCATAGGGCTGATGGGAGGAAGGTGTCTGTCTAAAGCTGTAGTCCATAGGGCTGATGGGAGGAATGTGTCTGTCTCAAGCTGTAGTCCATAGGGCTGATGGGAGGAAGGTGTCTGTCTAAAGCTGTAGTCTAAAGGGCTGATGGGAGGAAGGTGTCTGTCTAAAGGGCTCGTTAAGGAGCCATCTCGTTAATATGGAACCGGAGAAGATGGCAGACGTTTTACGTGCACCCAGCCAATTGTGTTTTTTTGTTAATTTATTTGCGTTGTTTGTACCTTTTTTAAATTTTATTTTGTACATAATGTTGCTGCTACCGTCTCTTATGACCGAAAATAACTTCTAAACATCGGGACTGCAATTTCTCACCACGGACTAGCAGAATCCTTTTTCTCCTTTCACGACTCTGACGAGCCCAACACGAAGGATATATTAAATCCTCGGGAACAGGCCCCGATCCCCGTGATCTGCATGAAGAGGCGGCAGAGAAGGAGGGGACGAAGGTTGGGCTGCCTTCTGAGAGTTTGTACGTGATCG
The DNA here is from genome assembly GCF_965601325.2 of Salmo salar. Classification (NCBI taxonomy): domain Eukaryota; kingdom Metazoa; phylum Chordata; class Actinopteri; order Salmoniformes; family Salmonidae; genus Salmo; species Salmo salar. Next base: position 164,264,494 of record NC_138299.1, read on the forward strand.
AATAAACCCCCACTTCCCTCCATTTGGCTAGCAAATGTGCAATCTTTGGAGAATAAAATCATCAAGTTACGCGGAAGATTAAACTACCAACGGGACATTAAAAACTGTAACATGTTATGCTTCACGGAGTCGTGGCTGAACGATGACAATATCAACATACAGCTGGCTGGTTATACGCTGTACCGGCAGGATAGAACAGCGGCATCTGGTAAGACAAGGTGCGGCGGTCTATGTATTTTTGTAAACAACAGCTGGTGCACGATATCGAAGGAAGTCTTGAGCTATTGCTCGCCTGTGGTAGAATATCTCATGATAAGCTTTAATGTAGACCACACTACCTACCAAGAGAGTTTTCATCTGTATTCTTTGTAGCAGTTTACATACCACCACAGTCAGAGGCTGGCACTAAGACAGCATTGAATGAGCTGTATTCCGCCATAAGCAAACAAGAAAATGGCTCTCCTAGTAGCTGGTGAATTTAATGCAGGGAAACTTAAATCCGCTTTACCAAATTTCTATCAGCATGTTAAATGTGCAACCAGAGGAAAAATAACTCTGGACCACCTATACTCCACACGCAGAGACGCATACAAAGCTCTCCCTCGCCCTCCATTTGGCAAATCTGACCATAATTCTATCCTCATGATTCCTGCTTACAAGCAAAATTAAAGCAGGAAGCACCAGTGACTCGGTCAATAAAAAAGTGGTCAGAGGAAGCAGATGCTAATCTACAGGACTGTTTTGCTAGCACTGTCACGTCCTGACCAGTAAAGGGGTCATTTTGTTATTGTAGTTGGTCAGGACGTGGCAGGGGTGTGTTTTTTTTTTTGTGTTTGGGGGTTTTTGGTTTAAGTTCTATGTTTTCTATTTCTATGTGGGTTTTATAGTTTGTCTATTTCTATGTTCGTTTTGGGAACGACCTCCAATTAGAAGCAGCTGGTTGTCGTTGCTTCTAATTGGAGGCCATATTTAAGTGGGTTTATTTTCTCTTGTGTTTGTGGGTGGTTGTTTCTTTGTATAGCTGTGTAGCCTTACAGGACTGTTGTTTGTTTTCTTGTTTTGTTTAGTGTTCACGTTTAAAAAATAAAAGTATGGGCACTTACCACGCTGCGTATTGGTCCGAGGATTTCTCCTCATCAGAAGACAAAGCTGATGACAGAACCACCCACCAAAAGAGGACCAAGCAGCGGAGGAAGGAGCAGCAGAGGAGCTATGAAGAGTCATGGACCTGGGAGGAGATCCTGGATGGGGCAGGACCATGGCACCAGGCGGGGGAGTACTGGCACCCTAAGGAGGAGCTGGAGGCAGCTAAGGCGGAGCGGCGCCATTATGAGGCGTTATACGCAAGGATGGGCAAGTGTGAGAGGCAGCCCTTCAAAATATTGGGGGGGGGGGGGCACACGGGTAGTATGGCTAAGTCAGTTTGTAGACCTGAGCCAACTCCCCGTGCTTATTATGGGGAGCAACGGATCATGAAGGCACAGAGCTATGCGGAAATACGCATGGCAGCCATAATGCCTCAGCACAGCCCAGTTCGCCCTGTGCCAGCACTCCGCCCGTGCCGGGCTACGGTAACAATCCAGCCAGAACGGGTTGTGCAGGTTGTGCGCTCTAGACTTCCAGTGTGTAGTCAAGGCCCTGTGTATCCAGTTCCTGCTCCTCGCACTAGCCCTGTGGTGCGCGTTACTGTTCTGGCTCCTCCAAAGCCAGCCCCACGCACCAGACCTTTAGTGCGCAGTCCCCGTCTAGAGCTTCTGGCAACAGTGCCCCGTCTAGAGCTTCCGGCGACAGTGCCCCGTCTAGAGCTTCCGGCGACAGTGCCCCGTCTAGAGCTTCCGGCGACAGTGCCCCATCTAGAGCTTCCGGCGACAGTGCCCCGTCTAGAGCTTCCGGAGATGGCCCACAGTCCGGAACCGACAGAGACGGCCCGCCAGTCCGGAACCGACAGTGACGGCCCGCCAGTCCGGAACCGACAGAGACGGCCCGCCAGTCCGGAACCGACAGAGAAGCCCGCCAGTCCGGCGCAGCCAGAGAAGCTCGCCAGTCCGGAGCTCCCAGAGTCGCCCTCCAGTCCGGAGCTCCCAGAGTCGCCCTCCAGTCCGGAGCTCCCAGAGTCGCCCTCCAGTCCGGAGCTCCCAGAGTCGCCCTCCAGTCCGGAGCTCCCAGAGTCGCCCTCCAGTCCGGAGCTCCCAGAGTCGCGCCTCAGCCCGAGGTCTCCAGAGTCGCGCCTCAGCCCGAGGTCTCCAGAGACGCGCCTCAGCCCGAGGTCTCCAGAGACGCGCCTCAGCCCGAGGTCTCCAGAGACGCGCCTCAGCCCGAGGTCTCCAGAGACGCGCCTCAGCCCGAGGTCTCCAGAGACGCGCCTCAGCCCGAGGTCTCCAGAGACGCGCCTCAGCCCGAGGTCTCCAGAGACGCGCCTCAGGCCGAGGTCTCCAGAGACGCGCCTCAGGCCGAGGTCTCCAGAGACGCGCCTCAGGCCGAGGTCTCCAGAGACGCGCCTCAGGCCGAGGTCTCCAGAGACGCGCCTCAGGCCGAGGTCTCCAGAGACGCGCCTCAGGCCGAGGTCTCCAGAGACGCGCCTCAGGCCGAGGTCTCCAGAGACGCGCCTCAGGCCGAGGTCTCCAGAGACGCGCTACAGCCCTAAGCCTTCAGCGGGGGTGGACAGGTTAGAGTGGGGATTAAGCCCAGAGCCAGAGCCACCTCCGTGGGGGGAGGTTTGGGAAGGGGGGCGGTGTAGCACAGGAACCATCGGTGACGGTGGCCACCCTCCCTTCCCTCCCTTTAGTTTGGGTTTATTGATTTGGTAATTTTTGGTTTCAGGTGCATTCGGGGTATGCACCTTTGGGGGGGGGGGGGGGTACTGTCATGTCCTGACCAGTAAAGGGGTCATTTTGTTATTGTAGTTGGTCAGGACGAGGCAGAGGTGTGTTTGTTTTGTGTGTTTCGGGGTTTTTGGGTTATGTTCTATGTTTTCTATTTCTATGTGGGTTTTATAGTTTGTCTATTTCTATGTTAGTTTTGGGAACGACCTCCAATTAGAAGCAGCTGGTTGTCGTTGCTTCTAATTGGAGGCCATATTTAAGTGGGTTTATTTCCTCTTGTGTTTGTGGGTGGTTGTTTCTTTGTATAGCTGTGTAGCCTTACAGGACTGTCGTTCGTTTTCTTGTTTTGTTTAGTGTTCACATTTAGTAAATAAAAGTATAAGTATGGACACTTACCACGCTGCGTATTGGTCCGATATTTCTTACTCCTCAGAAGACGAAGCCTATGACAAGCACAGACTGGAATACGTTCCAGGATTCCTCCAATGGCATTGAGGAGTACACCAAATCAGTCATTGGCTTCATCAATAAGTGCATCGATGACGTCGTCCCCACAGTGACCGTACGTACATACCCAACCAGAAGCCATGGATTGCAGGCAGCATCCACACTGAGCTAAAGGATAGAGCTGCCACTTTCAAGGAGCAGGACTCTAACCTGGAAGCTTATAAGAAATCCCGCTATGCCCTCCGACGAACCATCAAACAGGCAAAGCATGAATACAGGACTAAGATCGAATCGTACTACACCGGCTCTGATGCTCGTCGGATGTGGCAGGGCTTGCAAACGATTACAGACTACAAAGGGAATCACAGCCGAGAGCTGCCCAGTGACACAAGCCTACCAGATGAGATAAACTACTTCTATGCTCGCTGCGAGGCAAATAACACTGAAACATGCATGAGAGCACCAGCTGTTCCAGAAGACTGTGTGATCACACTCTCCGTAGCCAATGTGAGTAAGACCTTTAAACGGGTCAACATTCATAAGGCCGCAGGGCCAGATGGATTACCAGGACCTGTCCTGCGAGCATGCGCTGACCAACTGGCAAGTGTCTTCAACCTGTCTTCAACCTGTCCCTGTCTGAGTCTGTAATACCAATATGTTTTAAACTGTTGGGGTGTAGGGGGCAGTATTTTCACGGCCAGATGAAAAAACGTACCAAAATTAAACTGGTTACTACTCTTGCCCAGAAACTAGAATATGCATATTATTAGTAGATTTGGATAGAAACCACTCTGAAGTTTCTAAAACTGTTTGAATTGTGTCTGTGAGTATAACAGAACTCATATGGCAGGCAAAAACCTGAGAAAAATCCAACCAGGAAGTGGAATGTCTGAGAATTGTAGTTCTTCTTTTGATTGTCTATCGAAACTACAGTTTCTGTGGGGTCACGTTGCACTTCCTAAGGCTTCCATTGGCTGTCAACAGCCTTCAGAAAGTTCTTTCAGCATTCTCCTGTCACTGGGCAGATAATAGGAGCTCAGTCAATCAGTGGACTGCCTGTGGACAAAGGGATTGGATATGCGCGACCCCGCGAGCACGCGTTCCTACTTTTTCTTCTTGAATGAATATGCTATGGTTCGGTTGGAATATTATCGCAATTTTACATAAAAAATACCATAAGATTGATTTTAAACAGCGTTTGACATGCTTCTAAGTACGGTAATGGAACATTTTGACTTTTCGTCTCTGGTACTGCGCTCGCGTTTTGCCTTTGGATAAGTGATCTGTACGCACGAACAAAACGGAGGTATTTGGACATAAATATGGATTATTTCGAATAAAAACAACATTTCTTGTGGAAGTAGCAGTCCTGGAAGTGCATTCTGACGAAAATCTGCAAAGGTAAGAGAATATTTATAATACCAATTCTGAGTTTAGGTGACCCCAAACTTGGCGGGTGTCTATATAGCTTGCTGTGATGGCGAGCTATGTACTCAGAATATTGAAAAATGTGCTTTCTCCGTAAAGCTATTTTAAAATCTGACACAGCGGTTGCATCCAGGAGTAGTCTATTAATAATTCTTTAAATAATTGTTATATATTTTGTCAAAGTTTATGATGAGTATTTTTGTAAAATGATGTGCACATTCACCGGAGGTTTGGTGGGAATACATTTTCTGAACATCACGCGCCAATGTAAAATGCTTTTTTTGGATATAAATATGAACTTTATCGAACAAAACATACATGTATTGTGTAACATAATGTCCTAGGAGTGTCATCTGATGAAGACTGTCAAAGGTTAGTGCTTCATTTAGCTGTGTTTTGGGTTTTATTGACACATGTCCTTGCTTGGAAAATGTCTGTGTGATTATTTTTTGTCTATGTACTCTCCTAACATAATCTAATGTTTTGCTTTCGCTGTAAAGCCTTTTTTGAAATTGGACAATGTGGTTACATCAAGGAGAAGTGTATCTTTAAAATGGTGTAAAATAGTTGTATGTATGAGAAAGTTGAATTATGACATTGCTAGCGTCCCACGTAGCCCATAGAAGTTAAGCAGACCACCATAGTCCCTGTGCCCAAGAACACTAAGGTAACCTGCCTAAATTACAACCAACCTGTAGCACTCACATCTGTAGCCATGAAGTGCTTTGAAAGGCTGGTCATGGCTCACATCAACACCATCATCCCAGAAACCCTAGACCCACTCCAATTGGCATACCGCCCCAACAGATACACAGATGATGCAATCTCTATTGCACTCCACACTGCCCTTTCCCACCTGGACAAAATGAACACCTATGTGAGAATGCTATTCATTGACTACAGCTCAGCGTTCAACATCACAGTGCCCTCAATGCTCATCAATTGGCTAAGGACTCTGAGACTAAACACCTCCCTCCACAACTGGATCCTGGACTTCCTAATGGGCCGCCCCCAGGTGGTAAGGGTAGGTAACAACACATCCACCACGCTGGTCCTCAACACGGGGGCCCCTCAGGTGCACATACTCAGTCCCCTCCTGTACTTCCAGTTCACTCATGAATGCACGGCCCGGTACGACTCCAACACCATCATTACATTTGCCGATGACACAACAGTGGTAGGCCTGATCACCGACAACAACGAGACAGCCTATTGGGAGGAGGTCAGAGGCCTGGCCATGTGGTGCCAGGACAACAACTTCTCCCTCAACGTGATCAAGACAAAGGAGATGATTGTGGACTACAGGAAAAAGAGGACTGAGCACGCCCCCATTCTCATCGACGGGGCTGCAGTCGAGCAGGTTGAGAGTTCAAGTTCCTTGGTGTCCACATTACCAACAAACTAACATCGTCCAAGCACACCAAGACAGTCGTGAAGAGGGCACAACAAAACCTATTCAGCCTCAGGAGACTGAAAAGATTTGGCATGGGTCCTCAGATCCTCAAAAGGTTATACAGCTGCACCATTGAGAGCATCCTGACTGGTTGCATCACTGCCTGGTATGGCAACTGCTCGGCATCCGACCGCAAGGCACTACAGAGGGTAATAGCTTCCTGCCATCCAGGACCTCTATACCAGGCGGTGTCAGAGGAAGGCCCTAAAAATTGTCAAAGACTCCAGCCACCCGAGTCATAGACTGTTCTCTCTGCTACCGCACGGCAAGCGGTACCGGAGCATCAAGTCTAGGTCTAAGAGGCTTCTAAACAGCTTTTACCCCCAAGCCATAAGACTCCTGAACATCTGGTCAAATGGCTGCCCAGACTATTTGCAGAGAGGGGTGAGGAGGGTACAGGGAGAGGGGGAGGAGGGTCCAGTTAAAGGGGGAGGAGGGTCCAGGGGAGAGGGGGGAGGAGGGTCCATGGAGAGGGGGGAGGAGGGTCCAGGGGAGGGGGAGGAGGGTCCATGGGGAGTATGGAGGATGGTCCATGGGGAGGGCAGAGGAGAGTCCAGGGAGAGGGGTGACCCATGTGAAAGTAGGTCAGATGGGTCTAGTGTGAGGAGTGTCATGACTCTTCTGTGAGGATCCAAAGATCAGGACCGTTGATCAGCGTCTATAGAGCCTTCTCAACCGCAGAGGAGAGAGGGATTGACGTGGGGGTTTTATGACACCTCACGTCGATCATAAATTGTAATGCAGCAGACAACTCCTTTCTGGTGTCTAGTATGGGTGAATGGAATGTCTCTGTGTTACAGAAGAGTTTGCCGCCCAAAACTTCAACATCAAACAATGAACACTGGGACAATATATTTCAACATCCGAATGTTGGGAATGATGAGAGATGGAATATGGAAAGTTAATTTGTATTTTGTGATGTCATTAAAACTTGTATAAAGACATTATAATGAAAACATTGTAACTTGAAGAGCTTTTACACGGTGTATATCAAGTTTACATCCTATATGTTGTGTAGAAAATATCAAGGAAAAAGAGAATGTTCTTGTGATGATAGGATTGTGATTTTAGATCTCTAACGAGATTATTGTAATTAGGATACTTTGACTCGTAACTAGCCCAGGGAGCCCAGAGAGTGTGTCACCCCCTTTTTTACCCTCTGGTATATACCCGGGGGTATAAAAGATTGAGTTAACCTCTTACATCTAGATGTTCCGCTAGCGGAACACCTGCTCCAATATCCAATGATGGGCGTGGCGCGAAATACAAATTCCTCTAAAATCCGAAAACTTCCATTTTTCAAACATATGACTATTTTACAGCATTTTAAAGACAAGACTCTCGTTAATCTAACAACACTGTCCGATTTCAAAAAGGCTTTACAGCGAAAGCAAAACATTAGATTATGTCAGCAGAGTACCCAGCCAGAAATAATCAGACACCCATTTTTCAAGCTAGCATATAATGTCACAAAAAAACAAAACCACAGCTAAATGCAGCACTAACCTTTGATGATCTTCATCAGATCACAACCCTAGGACATTATGTTATACAATGCATGCATGTTTTGTTCAATCAAGTTCATATTTATATCAAAAACCAGCTTTTTTACATTAGCATGTGACGTTCAGAACTAGCATACCCCCCGCAAACGTCCGGTGAATTTACTAAATTACTCACGATAAACGTTCACAAAAAACATAACAATTATTTTAAGAATTATAGATACAGAACTCCTCTATGCACTCGATATGTCCGATTTTAAAATAGCTTTTCGGTGAAAGCACATTTTACAATATTCTCAGTAGATAGCCCGGCATCACAGGGCTAGCTATTTAGACACCCACCAAGTTTAGCCCTGACCAAAATCAGATTTACTATTAGAAAAGTTTGATTACATTTGATGTTCTTCGTCAGAATGCACTCCCAGGACTTCTACTTCAATAACAAATGTTGGTTTGGTCCAAAATAATCCATAGTTATGTCCAATAGCGGCGTTTTGTTTGTGCGTTCTAGACACTATCCGAATGGTAAATAAGGGTCGCGCGTATGGCGCATTTCGTGACAAAAGATTTCTAAATATTTCATTACCGTACTTCGAAGCATGTCAACCGCTGTTTAAAATCAATTTTTATGCCATTTTCTAGTAAAAAAGCGATAATATTCCAACCGGGAATCTGCGTTTCGGTAAATAGAGGGAAAAAAAGAAAGACGGGGGCGGCCAGTGCACGCGCCTAAGCCCTTTGTCCTCTGATAGACCACTTAGCAAAAGCGCTCGTGTGTTTCAGCCAGGGCTTTGAATTACGTCATTCAGCTTTTTCCCGGGCTCTGAGCGCCCATGGAAGCCGTAGGAAGTGTCACGTAACAGCAGAGATCCTTTGTAATGGATAGAGATGACAAAGAAGGCCAAGAAATGGTCAGACAGGGTACTTCCTGTACAGAATCTTCTCAGGTTTTGGCCTGCCAAATGAGTTCTGTTATACTCACAGACACCATTCAAACAGTTTTAGAAACTTTGGAGTGTTTTCTATCCAAAGCTAATAATGATATGCATATTCTAGTTTCTGGGCAGGAGTAATAATCAGATTAAATTGGGTACGTTTTTTTATCCAGCCGTGAAAATTCTGCCCCCTAGCCATAACAGGTTAAACAACTTCTCCCATGGTGCCCCAAATTCCTAATGAGTTAATTGTTACATTATTAATTTAATCGGGTAACAATTAAACATAGTACGTAATTATTCGATAAATAACAGTCATCACATTAATGATAGTCAAGTCACAACAGGGGGGTGAAGGGCGTGAGTCTCACCATCTGTTCTGAGTGTGAGTGGCGTGGGCGGGCTGAGGACCCTGGCGTTGGTCACCGTGTTCTTCACCAGACAGATGTAGCTGCCCACGTCGCTAGGCTGCACCTTGGA